>NC_058029.1:905232-1145232 GCF_019176455.1 Solea senegalensis | reverse complement strand
CCCATCTATCATCTGCACATTATTCCTTCAGTGTTGCTTCGGGATCCTCGCTCAGATTCCTGTGATTCTCCAGATGGCTCTGTGTTCTGGAGCAGGTGTCCGTACTGTGCCGGCTCAGCCTGGTGGCGAGACATTTTTCTTGCGTAGTACCTCCTGGACGCTGCCCTCCACGCCTCCCTCTGCATTATCTGGGACTCTTCAGGTAAGTGAGATATCAGCGTCCTCCTCTTATCCACAAAAGAGAGAGGCTGCGTATACTGCAACGCCGGCATGTGAGGGAAGGTGGCGGAATGGGAGGGGTTCACCTGCTGCCGGGCTACTTTGCGGGCGTAGTAGCGCCTGGATGCTGCTCTCCACGCCGCCCTCTTCAGTCTCTGAGCCTCCTCTGGCAGCTCAGACATCGGGACGCTTTTCTTCTTGTTCCTGCAGAGATGAAGAGGTGAGGAAAGGTCACAGAGCCAGTAAATCTGCAGTGTTTCAAGGCTTGACTCTGTCTTTTCTCTCTATGGTCGAATACAGTACTTAATGCTAGGCTAACTCACTGCTAGGACATGGGTAGATGGTGATATTTACATCTAGGCGTTGTCATCAACTAACTACATTAAGAATCTGTACAACCAGAGGCAGCATAAAGGGATAGTTTGGGGGATTTGAAGTGTAGTTGTATGAGTTAGCGTCAGTGCTGACGTCAGTGCTCACGTTACAATAGACTCATCTAATCATCTAATCAACTCTTATGTCTATTTAAATCTACAATATCTCGCTTTGTGAACTACTCACTGTTCAAAGCGAGAATCAGCAATTCTACATCACAAAGGCTATTATTTTGAAGTGCCCATGGCCCTACTTCCTGCTGCTATGGGAAGTGAGAACAGACAATAACTTTTTTTTAGAAAAAACAATAACAGCCTCGATGGAGGAACCGTTGTTCTTGTGTATGCACCTGAGAGCTTACCTGTGTTGTGACACTGTGGGTAGAAGTGAATGAACAAACGTGCGTAACGCTCACATCGGAGTGTTTTCATTCGTTAACTTGCGCCGCCGCCGTGTCTCGCCTTGTCTAAGTTGACTTATGTTGGCTGTGTGAAGAATGTGATTCTGTTACTTACATGTGAGCGCTCGTTTTCAATACCCGCGTAGTCAGCGGAGGGCGGTGTTAGATGATGTGTCTCGTATTTATATGAGTGATGATTTCATGTTTACTCTTCATGTGAATACATGTAAGAAATTAATCGGAGAGAAAATAATATTGTTTCTTATTGTTTCTTATTTCAGAACTGTGTGTATTACATGTCATTTAGTGTGTATGTGTACACGTGAGTGTCAGAATAAAGCCCCACTGCATAGAAGTGACACTGGTCTTGTGTCCTGACCGACACCATCTTGGATGCTGTAGCTCATCTACACGAATCAGCTGTAGTCCCTTATCTCCTTTACAGCCCATGAGTTGTTGTCAGTTCAAATGGGATTTTGTTTGAAATCCATCATTCACATTCAAGTCTTTCTTGGTACCCGGTGCTTGTTTTTTTAGTGCGAGCCGAGCTGATGAGTGTGACGTCCAACGCAAGAATCAAACCGAGAAATGCAGAAGTTAAAAAGACTCAAATCCAGAGAAACTGCATTAATCTGCAACATTTAGCAAGGAAAAGTCCTAAAACCTCAGGGTTTAACAGGAGTCTGGTGTATTCAGTGACTTCTGTGACTGTGTCAGACGGAGTCTGCAGGAAGTACCGAACTCATCTTTGTAATTAACTGATTCTAACGACTCAGTATAGTGTAAAGAACTGCGCTGCCCATCAGTAGTTTGTGTTAACATCACATTTAATGCTATGACGACCCCGCCCACATTGAGGAGGTACTATGAAGTACTTGAAAATGACTTGGTGCCTGAGACCAAACTGAGTAGAGGCGAATCAAGTCGAGCCAAGTTGTGTTAGAACTCTGTCATTTTACCAATCATTTGTCAAACATGCAGGGTTTGAAAATAACACACAGGTAAGAACCCGGTCTAAATGGCACTTCTGCAGTGTTTAATAACTCACCTTAAGTGTTGTCCCTCTGTGATTTGGTGTCTATCTGGGTGGACTGGCAGTTTCTCCCGAAACTCTGCGTTATCGTGTTTATCTGAAGGGATCAGAAGGAAGTCAACTTTTTTTTTGTCTCACAAACTATACAAATGCATTTTAACAGAGACGACTTAGACACACACAGACACACACACACACACACTGGCCATAACTCAGCATAAATAAGTAATCAGCAAACAAAACACCAGTGGATGCTCTGTGGTACAGACTCCTTAAAATAACAGAATTCAAAGTTTTACCATAACTGTGTTACTGAGTAACAGCAGACTGCATTTAAATACCAGTTCCATTTGTTAAAGGGATAATTGAGGGCTTTTTGACCCACAGTTAGCACTGACTGCGCTAAGCATGCCCCCTGCACTGAGACCCAGCCTGAGACGTAGAGGCTGGCTCTCACTGAAAACATGGCTGCCAGAGGAAATAAACAACAGATTATAGAGACTTAACAAGAGGCTCAGTCTAAGTAAATATAATCCAAGTAAATCGACAATATCGTGGGATTATATTCCCTAGTTGATCTAACAACCTCATCCAACTGGAAACTGAAGATTGTGTTTTTTCAAATTTTCCTCAGTGACAAAAACCAAATGTGGTGAGCTAAAAATGCTAATGTTGCTATGGATGTTGGTGCAGGAGAGTGAGCAGTTTATAAACTTTAGTTTGGGTGTCAACACACAATACAATTGCCCTTCAAAAAGCATATTACTTAAAACAAAGGTGATATTACTTTTGACAGTGAGGCTTTCTTCTTCCTGAAACAGGCTGCCTGTGCTGTCCTGGTGCTCCCTGAAACTCTCCTCGCTCATTTCCCACTTGATCAGGACCGCGTCGACGTCACACGGTTCCTCTTTGACCACGAGGCTGCTGGGGGACGACGGTAGGTGCTGTCTCGCTTGCTCGGACACACCTGACGTCACACCTGACGTCTCTGAGGACGACTGGGAGGCGCAGGCCTGCTCCAGGCACATTCTGCCGGGGAACGACGGAGGAGCCGAGTCGTGGCTTTCGGAAGAGGCGTGCGAGGGGGGTCTGGCAAAAAGTCCCACTGTGGAGAAAGAAGACAAGAAGCAGCGTTATCATGTGGAAGTGACTCAGAACAAAGACCTGAACAGAACATATATGTATATAAAGTTTATTTACTGTACATAAACATAAATACTTTGAATGTTTTGCCTCAGAAATGCATTTGTGAAACGTGATGTGGATATTTTTACACGAGGTACGAGGGGATATAAAGCTGCACACTGGTAGTTTCTCTGGACGTTTGAGATGTTTGTGCTTCTCAAAGGAGAGTGATCTGTATTACATGATCTTAAAATACAGTCATTACCTTTGATTTCACATAATACCTGCTTGATTTTTATATTTACATGTGTTAGGAACAATACAATTGTCCTATAACGCGAATAATTAGGCTTAAAGGTGTTATTAAGTGGCTTTTAAAAAAAATATATACATCATTTGATGATTCAAAGTTATTATAATGAATGCAACTGACTTTAAAACCAGAAAAAGTCATCAAAGACACGTGATCACGATGTGACCATAGTCACGATATATAAACAAACACATGTTTGTGTATGTGGAAACTTCAACTTCAACTTAAGAAGGGTTAACTTAACATAACATCACATAACATAACATAACATAACTCGTGGTTACTTACACGAGATGCTCATCTCACACTCCTGCTGCCCCGCTATCACCTCAGCGTCCATGTGGCATCCGGGTTCGAACCCGCTGTGCTCCTCTGCCGCCTGCAGGTGTTCTGCAGCCTGTGAGGAGCCAGGGTCCAGGCCGTGCTCGTCAGTGAACAGCTCGCAGGTGCACCCCTGTCTGCGGAGCAAGTGCAGCTCGTGCTCGATCCTCTTCAGACCGCTCTCCAGCCGCTGGATCTCTTGGTCCCGGTCCGCCACCATCTGCTGGTACTCCCGAGTCCTGGCGCTGTTCACGCCGCACAGCACGTTTATTATCGAGTCTATCGCAAGTCGGATCGCGTTTTCCACCAACACGGTCTCCTCGTCGCGCAGGTTCGGGAGTAAACTCCGGTTTTTCACCACGTTCATCTTGTTCGGCGTCTTGTTTTGATGTGGCGAGGCTAACGGGCGAGCTAAGGACGCTAAGCAGCTAACGGACGACAGCAGCGCGTGTACTCGATATCCATAAAGTCCAGTCACTCACAGCCACAGATATTGTGTTTAACATAACAAGAACCAACTCAACGCATCGATGTCGATTCAAAACATGTGAAACTATCGCTGTGTTTAGTCACAAAGCTTTCAAGTTTGCTTCCTTCCTGCGTCGCTTTCTTTTTCTGCGGCGCTGACAGCGGTCAGTGGATGTCGGGCTGGCGGCAAGGGCGCCATCAAGTGGTTGTGAAGGACAAGTGCAGCACACCCACCCCCTCTGTCAAGGTGAATAACACGTAAACATCGACTGTTTGTAAATGTGTTTGTTGTGTTTAATGTTGAGACTGACTCGCGTTCAGTCCTTGAAGTTGAAAACTATAATATGTACTCACATCAGCCTGTGGCCAAGTGGAAAGGGACCTTGGCTTGTAACCGGAAGGTCGCCGGTTCAAATCCCCACCAGGGCTGTGGTACCCCTGAGCAAGGTACCCAACCCCCATTGCTCCTAATTCTAGGATGGGTCATAAAATAAGAATATAAGAATAAAAAAAAAAAGATGAATAAACTGATCAGTTTGTAGTAAGTGTGAATGAATTCAACAAAACACATGTCATACAATACTAGAGATTAGATTATGAGACTTCATTAAGAAATCCCTCATTATGCTGTGAGGTTCTATTGTATCTGCTGTGATTATTTCTCTTTTTCATCCTTTTTTTTATTTCTTTTATCTTTCGTGGTAACACCACATCTGCACAGTTTATGGTATCACCGTAAACTCACTAAATTCATACAGGATGACAACGTGCGAGGCCTCTCACTGCACCACCGACTTTTATTTATGTACAATTATAGAACGGTACAACAGAAATGTACACACCAAACAAATACTGCATCAAAATGAACATGTATACAGTATACGTCATATAAAACAAGGACGAGGTTAAACACTAGGGGGAGTACTTACTACATACAGTACATTCCTTCAAAGTAGAACAATTATTGATTATTCAGTGATTCTACATTTTTTCATTGTAACAATATATTCCTCAATTTTTCAGAAAGGAAGTCACAGACATTTTGTCCAAACAATTTCACAAACTTGGATAGTATTTATGAATTCATTTATTATAAATCTAAGTTTGTAAATGAGAGACCTGATGATAGAAAGCAGACATTTTTACAGAGACATAATTACTTAATAACTTTAGGGGGCAGTGAAATCCCAAAAGTTGCCTCGTATTCATTTGTACTTTTGTATCCAAAGTGAAGTGTGTTGATACTGAACTTGAATTAAAGTAAACCAGTTTACTATAGATTTCTTCTATATGTTAAAATACGTTAATTCGCTCCACACACTACGAACTGCTTGGGTGTAACTTGATTATTATTATGTGTCCCACAGGCCGTGGGGTTGAGACCTCTGCCGTAAGACCTGTAACATGACGAGTGCGTGTGCTGTCGCCTCACAGCGGCTGCTGCACTTCCAGGATGACGGCAGTTCACATGGTCACTCTGAGAAGAGTTTGAGGAGGAAGTGATGTCACAGAGCTCCCTCACAAGAAAGCAAACTGGATAATGCTGGTGTGTGAACAAAGTTTGACGTTAAAACAGTAAACCCAGTGATATTGACTCCATAACGAGAGGCAGCCGCCAGTAACCAAGAGCTGATCATGATCAGGTCTGATTTTGCTTCATCAGCTTGTACCGAGTTATCACGATGTGTGATAACGTCTTTCATCTTTGACCACTGAAACATCCGTCCTGTTTTGTGCAGTGTCAGTAAAAAAAGGTTGAGCAAATTGTTATCTGCAAACATGAGCTAGTGATTATGTCTCTGCTATATTCATATTATGGCTTGTCTTTATTGGCCATGCTTTATTTATTGAATGTTTAATAATAAACAAGAGTTATAAAAAAACATTATTTATTATTATCAATTGTGATGATGATATTTTTTTTACCATGATCACATTTCGTTTATTAGAATTAACTCAAGAGCAAATGTAGAGATTTTAGGATTGCAGAGTATATTTTCTTTGAATTCTTCAAGACTCTATTTGTGCAGCTAGAGCTATTGATATATGTTATATTAATAGATCTAACCATGGGGATAATGGACAAAAACCTAAAGGGCTCCCGAGTCATAAGCCAGGGTTTTGAATGATGATGTAAAATGATGTTAGAGCAGCTGCTTCTTTCATCCGCTGAAACAACACTTCATATCAATAATCAACATCTTCAAAGACACAGCATTTTATTTGGGAGCTCTTTCACATTTTAACGATGACATTTATAAGAGACACATCACATTTATACAAACGTACGTATCAAAAGGAATAATATCATTTTCATCTAATAAAATAAAACAGTCTCTTTCTAGAGCTGTCCCTTTCATTTTTCATTTTACCGTCAGTGATGAACTGAACAAACAGAACAATGTCACACATATTCATTCATCTTCAGGTCATCTTCAGGTCTTCTTCAGGTCTTCTTCAGGTCATCTTCAGGTCTTCTTCAGGTCATCTTCCAGGTCATCTTTCATCAGGTCTCTTCAGGTCTTCTTCAGGTCATCTTCAGGTCATCTTCAGGTCTTCTTCAGGTCTTCTTCAGGTCTCTTCAGGTCTCTTCAGGTCTTCAGGTCTCTTCAGGTCTTCTTCAGGTCTCTTCAGGTCTTCAGGTCTCTTCAGGTCATCTTCAGGTCTTCAGGTCTTCAGGTCTTCAGGTCTTCAGGTCTTCTTCAGGTCATCTTCAGGTCATCTTCAGGTCTTCTTCAGGTCTTCTTCAGGTCATCTTCAGGTCTCTTCTCAGGTCTTCTTCAGGTCATCTTCAGGTCTTCTTCAGGTCTTCTTCAGGTCTCTCTTCAGGTCTCTTCAGGTCAGGTCTTCTTCAGGTCTTCAGGTCATCTTCAGGTCATCTTCAGGTCTTCAGGTCTTCTTCAGGTCTTCTTCAGGTCAGGTCAGGTCTTCTTCAGGTCTTCTTCAGGTCTTCTTCAGGTCATCTTCAGGTCTTCAGGTCATCTTCAGGTCATCTTCAGGTCATCTTCAGGTCTTCAGGCAGGTCATCTTCGGTCATCTTCAGGTCTTCTTCAGGTTCTTCAGGTCATCTTCAGGTCATCTTCAGGTCTTCTTCAGGTCTTCTTCAGGTCATCTTCAGGTCATCTTCAGGTCATCTCTTCAGGTCATCTTCAGGTCTTCAGGTCATCTTCAGGTCATCTTCAGGTCATCTTCAGGTCTTCAGGTCATCTTCAGGTCCTCTTCATCTTCTTCAGGTCTTCTTCAGGTCTTCTTCAGGTCATCTTCAGGTCATCTTCAGGTCTTCTTCAGGTGTTCTTCAGGTCTTCTTCAGGTCTTCTTCAGGTCTTCAGGTCATCTTCAGGTCATCTTCAGGTCATCTTCAGGTCATCTTCAGGTCTTCTTCAGGTCTTCTTCAGATTTTGTAAATCATTTCAAATCAGTTTTCTAATGATGGAGCATCCACTTCCTAGTCAGGGCTTTTTTCCCTGCAATAACATTTTCATTAAATATTTGTCTACCTGTGTTACTGTAGCTACCCATAGATACTGTCAACACATCAAATGGAATATATTATCTAATAATATTGATCTGAAAAACTGTTTTTAAACCTGCCAATATTTTCTAAATACACACATATATATATGTATATGTGTATATATATATATGCATATGCATATATACGTAACTGTTAATATTAAACTTAAGAGTATGAGTGGGTGAATTGTTCCTGAAAATGAGAGGAGGAATCAAAGCTCATGTCTCTATTACATGCATTATTTCATGGTAAAAAATAATAAGTACATTTAAAAAATGCTTACATTTTCAGGACATCCTTCATCCAAATTATGTTTAGCCAGAGGGGTGACTCGTTAAATATCGTGTAAGTCAATAATTGTTGTTTAAATGAGATTAACTACAAGAGATTAACCACAAGAACCCCCAGAAGAAAAAAACAGTGACGTTAAGAGCTGTGACACAAACTTCCTGTGAGAAAAACCATTAAACCTCAGTTCCATCTCATTCATTGTCTGACACATCAGCAGCACCAGAGCAGCCCACAAGGTAACATCACACATCATCTATTTGTCTTTTTGATTCTTTTTATATTCTTTAGTCAGAAATGATAAATGTCTTATGTGATAGAGTTAAGAAAAGTTTTGACTTGTGTCCCACAGAGTGTGATCCTCGTTTCCACGGAGACATGAAGTGTCTGCAGCTCCTGATGGTGTGCTGGTGCTCCAGCGTCCTCACAGTGAGCTGCTGCATCACAGGTACAGACCTGTGTCATGGTCATCTTCAGGCTTTATACAATTATACTCTTGCTGTTGTCTTAATCTGTAAGGTGACCTTGAGTGTGGTGAAAGGCAATTTATTATTGTTATTATCATCATTATTATTATTATTATTGTTATTATTATTAGTGTGGTAACACTTTAGATTAGGGAACACATATTCACCATGAATTAGTTTCTTATTAGCATGAAAATTAGTGACATATTGGCTCTTAATTAGTCTTAAGTACAACCAGTAAGCCATTAACTAAGAGTTTTCCCTCATTAACCTCAGACTTATTGCTTATTAGTAGTAAGTAAGGAAGTTGTTGTACATGAATTTCGATCTCAATATGCTTTGCTTCGTCACTTTATTTGAAGTAACAAAGAGTTATTTGGACACTTTCTGTGTTTTCTTATGTAAGAACAGATCATATTCATTAGATTTACACATTTCTCGTCTCGGCCAAAGCCACAGCTTCACATCACATCACATCAGCTGCTTTCTTCAGCTTGATGGCATCCAGGGGTCACTGCCACCACAGACACTGACCACACCTACGGCCACAGCTCTGGTCACAGCGCCGGTCAGAACATGGCCCATTCAGAACAAATGTCTCCCACCTACCGGTCAAACCTCCTCTGATGTGTGTGTATTGCTGGGGAGTTTCCTGTCACTCAGGACACATCCACACTGAAACGGCACGGAACAGCGAAAAACCTTTTTCTTTGTGGTTTTAAAAAAGTTTCCCGTGAACACGACATCATTTCAGCAAATATCTCTGTCCACAAAGAACCCCCAAAATGACCCGAAACGCTCGAGTAAATATGCCAGGACTGTACGTCTGTTACGCTGTAACACTCCAAACTTGCTTCATTACAGATATTACAACAGATACAGAGACAGAATGACAGAACTTCCTCTTAGAAATCTAAATACTTTATAAATAATCTGAGATGGAAATGCACAATTCACACACACACAGACGAGCTGTGGATGTGCAGTGCAGCCGATCACTGAACTATCTGTGAAAGGGTTTATTTTCTCCTCTCTTTATTTTATGATCTAACCCTTTTTTCACCTTGTGTGTGAAATCCCTAAAGACAGGATGTGTTCTAGTGACAGCTGCTGTGTTTTCAGACAGTTAGGTTTCGTTGACAGTAGTTGGACAGAGGTGGGAACCTGACGCCATCGTTCTTCTAAAGAAGCGTATTCGCCGTCTACAGGGAAATGCAAGGCCGGCGTTTTGAGATGTTCTCCCTCATGTGGACGGCCCCTAAGGCTTTGGAGATCAGTTTATCTGCTCGTGGAACCGACCCAGTCTGTGATCGGTGATTCTGTAGTTACATGCTGTGTGACCTGTGTGATAGTGACAAGTGAATAAATAATAATAATAATAATACGGGTCAGTTGTGAGAAATATGAGCCCCTCAAAAAAAGGGTGGAGCCACTGGTCAAGGCCAATAACATGAACGCTGCAGCTGTTACACTTTTATCAATGTAATGATCTTAGAGGTGAACGTTCACTCATGATCTAAATACTTTGGTTAACATCTTTCCTCCCACTTGTAGTTGATGGATATTCATGTGTGAGTGCCTACTGGGACACAGTTTCCTGTGTGGTGAACATCACTGGAGACCCGGACACGGAACAGAGCAACAGCAGCTACAGCCTGAAGTTTACTGAGAACTGGTAACTGTGCTTCTCGCACGATGGCGTGAGTGAGTGTAAACGTCACTTTGTCCACACTGTCTCTGTTTTTGGTCATTGTTTGCAGGAGTAACGTGACGTACACTTGTCCACTCACAGCAGAGACGCACAGTCACAGCTGTGTCTGCAAAGTCAACAATGATGAGATAATGGCCGATTATTTCAACTTCAAAATACGAGTGTGCGATGACGCTGGCTGCCAGTCTCTGAACGAGGCTTTCAACCCGACACAGAACAGTAAGTATGAATGACTAGTTCATATTAATCCCTTCACCTAAAATTCTCCCTCACTCATGTTTCAGAGAACCGGGGTTAATTGCGTAACCTCAGTAATTCTGTGTAGCCTTTGTTTTTCCTCACTACTTCATCAGCATTGTGTCACTGTGTTAAAGTCACACACTGCAGCTTTAAGTCACACACATGTCTGTGTTGTCATCATAATAATGATCATATCCATGTTGATTTTGATGAATATAAATGATGAATGCTTGTGGTCAGTTCAGCTGACAGCCCCGCGTGAGGTTAATGTCACTCAAACACCAGAGGCTTTCAACATCACGTGGAAGAGTGGTTATGAAGATCATCTCTACCTCGCCGAATTCCTCGTCTACGAGGTGCTGCTTTTCAAACCTCACAGCAGCGGCAAAGTAAGAGCCGCAGTCACTCTGCTCGCTGTGGAATATCAACGTGAGAGCTGACCAATGATGGTTTGGAATGTTTCCACAGTTGTTCAGCTTTACTGGGAAGTTTGGATCCATTCCAAGATCACGACCTGAAGCGCCAGCGACATATTGCACGAAAGTGAGATCAAAAACCTTTGAATCGCATTATGTTCTATATCATGGAACATGGAGTCAATGGAGTCGACCCACGTGTTGGGAGAATGACATGCAAGAAGGTAAAATGAGCCTTTTTTCTTTTCTTTTAGTACAACGTCTTCATTGCACTGCATGTACTGACAGATCATACTGATATCTCCACATCTCGAGGAACTGTGCAGTATTACTCACCCATTCTGAACTATTTCATTGAAGCTTTCTCAGAACAAGAACATCTATTAGTCACTCTCACCAAATTACTGGGCCCCATGTGCGTGGTTATGGGAGTTGTGCTGTGTGTATTCTACAGCCCCACTGCAAGGTACTGCACCTGCTCTGGTCATCATCACTGTTACATTACCTCTTCTAGATATTGATGATAAAGCTTTATTTTGTGTGTGTGCGACAGAATGAAGATAAAAACTTTGTCCCACACCCCGTCACCAGCACCTTTCTTCCAACCGCTGTATCAACAACACGATGGAAATCTCCAGGTGACTTTCACTTCTCACACACTCATATTTAAATATTTGGCCGGGTTACATTCCTCGAGGTAGTTTAGTTTCATGTAAGTATGTTTACATTTTGGCAAACAGGATTATGAGGAGATATATATATATATATATAGTTTAGAATGATGTTAGGCTCAAAGAAGTTTGAAGTTTGAATGATACACAATAGTTATTAACAGCACAAAAGGGAAAATATAGTTTATTTAAATATAGCATTTTTCTCTGCATCTCACACACACACACACACACACACACGTTGGTGTCCACATTATCACCATGCAGCTATTGTAAGATTAACCCAGCTCACAAATGAAAGGTGTTTTTATTTAAACTAATACATTTACTTGAGTGTTTTTGCCTGATGAAGATACAATGGGTTTTTTTTCTGTTAGACACTTTAAACTAACGATTGTATACCGCTCAATCTCTTTCACCAAAATCCATAACATGAACACATTTGAACTTATGGATGGAAACTCTTTCATATCCAGAGTGTGAAGCAAACAGTCTCAACCGTTGCCTTGTGTATAGGCAGCAAATGACACATCTGCTTTACCTGTGTGTTGTAAATGAATCAAAGCTGCTCGTTCTCACTGCTTTTACAGGAATGGCTTGGCCCTCAAGGTAAATTTGCACTAACATACTCAACTGATGAGATCTTGATAAGTGACGTGTTGAACGTCGTACACAAACCCATCACGAAGGATGCAGAAGAGAACCAGGACTTGTACAACCTGGCAGTGACGCCTCTGACCTTCAGTCAGTGTCACACCTCCTATGTTGCTGCCCCTGGGGGCCCCCAGCCCCCGCCTGTCACTGTGCTGTGTCCCGCGGACACTCCTTACACTCAGCTACCCTGCTCCGTCTGGGGCTTTGGCAGCGAGGACGTTCAGGAGAAGCCGTCTCCACCTGAAGACTTCTTAGACACGAGCCATGAAGACTCTGGCTGCAGCTGCAAGGACATGACGCCGAGCCCAGAGTGCAGTTTACCCAACAGTCCGGTTGATGCCAGTCCACCGCCATGTTTCTGTACCGACTACTGTCTTCTCAACAAAACGGCAGGAGGTCTTGTTCCTGTGTTAGTGAAATGAAAACCGGTGTTCTGCGTTTCCATCGCGGTACGTTTGGTTTGGAATGGTACAGCCCCGGGTCAGGCTTGTGTTTTCACTGAGAACAGTAGCGTCACTTGGGAGGCGGGACGTGGGCTGTGCTGGGCTGTGCTGGTTGCTCAGCTGACTGCTGTGACCTTGCTGTACTCTGGTACCCAAAGGGTTTTAGTACTAGTCCAAAAACGAAAATGACGTGCTGTCCTGTACCAAACCATTCCAAGTGCTCTCGTTATGCTGTGTTGTGATTCTGTCAGCTGGTCTGGAGAAAGGAGAGAGAGAGAGGGAGATGCTGAGTGCTCATCGTCAGATGGATGAGGTGTCATACAGTCATACAAACAGTCAGATTTTGTCCTGAAATGAAGAATCATGTGCTGTTTTTCTTTGTTTGTACAGTAAACTTCTGCCTCTGTTAAGTAAGGCCCTTATCTAAAGTACAGCAGATTAAAGGCTTTTACAAAAGAGACTTCTGGTTATAATATGTTAAATGAAGTGAGTCCTTCTGGTCTCACGGTGTAACAAGAGACTCATTTACAGCACATGATATCATTGTGATTAATGATATATTATGATATCTTTTTATTTTTTGTATTTTTCCTCTGTCTCTCTTTTGAGAGGAAAAGTGAAAACAAATATCTCGTATGTTTCTTCTTCTTCTTATTTCGACATATTCCGCATCTGTTTATAAGCGGCATGGCCCCACCCCCTGTTGATGTTTTTGTTGCCATGGTTATTATTGTTTAAAGTGTTGGTTTATATTATATTTATATAAAGGAGCAGCATTTCTAACAGTTATTATTAGGTCAGTGTGCTCTGTAATGTATTCTTTATTTCTGTTACACATGATATAACATGATATAACCATCCACTTATATGTTAATTATATCTGTATCTATCTTTTTTCCCCTGGTTATATGGAAAAGCCCAATAAAGATGTTGAACTCAACAGAAAATACATCACCACAACATTTTGTTATTTATTGTCGTTGTTGTTATTATTTAAACACAGGAAGAATCTGTCACTCAACCCATGTGTGGCCTCGTCTTTGGGAACCACTGATTTATTCACCTCTCAAACTCTTCTTCTTCTTCTTCTTTTCACTTCACGTCGTCGTACTGTACAACAACCACAGGCAGAGACAAAAGAACTCTCCATCATAAAAGTATAGAATAAAAAAGAATAAAAGAAAGCTAGAACAGTTCGATCTTCCTGTCATGTCAACTCTGCTAATTGTAGTTGAGTATCTAGTTTTAGTTAGTAGTTGCTAACTTTTCCTGAGGTTATGCGTCTGATTAATTCACTACTCAATCTGAAGAGACTGAAGAGATCTTCTCACGCTCTGTATGTGATTATAATTAACTTTGTGTGTCTTTGCAGTGTCTGTAAACTTGATTTTCCATGTGTTTTGTCCTCGTTTGACATTTTTAAACGTCCTTGCACCGTGCAGAGTGAGACACCAGGTGCTTTTTCATTCTTTTGATGCAAAATGAACAAACTCTGAGATAAGACGGATAAAAAGACGGCACACAAATTCAGAACAGACGACGACAGGAAACCTGCTGTCGCCTCGATGTTTAACGTGCCACTCACAAATTTTATTATATTAATATAAAAAAATGACTAAGTGGGCTTTGAGGCTTGTGGAAAGCATGACTTACATGAGCGACACTTTCCCCACCCTCACTTCAGTTAGAAGAATTCCACAGAACACACACACACACACGCACACACACACACACACACGCACGCACGCACCCACACACTGGTTGATATTATCAGTTGAAAAGCTGTGCCTCACAAAGCTATGCAAATTCTGAAGTGATATGTCTTTTTTTTTATTATTTTACCAAGAATAGAATAAATGCACAACCTGGAAATAAACGACTTTGTCCAGAGATGTGTTTTTGGTGGGAGTTTCCCGGTTGATGTTTTTATCATGTTTTACATCATTTGTTATTGCACTGTATTTTAAACATTTGATTAGTGACATTGTAAAATAAAATGATTGTTATTATTATTATTATTATGCATAATGTGCATGTGTAGCCGTAAAGACAGTAGACATGATATAGTTTTGTGAAGCAAAGCAAGGAACATTTTATAATTTGTTGGGCATATTCCTATACTCCATGTAAATGTTGGGCTGTAATTCTTTGTTTTTCATTGTTTCTCTTGAAACACTTTGAGTTATTATATCATTTCCATGTCTCTAAACTTGTGCATACAGTAGCTACAGACACATGAAACGTGCAAAGTCGATAAATAAGTGCTCAAAGCTTTTTTTCCACAGGACAACCAAACTTTATCAGACATCTTGATAAGGCTGCGTGCATGCAGGGTACAAGCTAACGAAGCATGCATGACCATGAGATGATGAAGCACGTTAGGTTAGAACATCGCCATCCTGCACAGTAACCGACGCGACTAAGGAAAAAAAGAATCAGCAAATTAAACAGATTCACAATCACACCAGCACGTCGCTTTAAATGTCCACACACACACAAAGAAGTTGTAAACCAGTGACGGTTGATTTTATGTGTTACCTGAACCTGAAAAGGATTTTATTCATCATCATGTCATCTTTTCTTTTTTTCTTGCACTGTGCAGCGTTCAACACATTCTCATGATGTAAAATGTACAAACATAGATGACGTGGAAGCAGAAAGATAAAAAGCCACACAAATTCAAAACAGACAACAGGAAACCTGCAAATGATTGCAAATAATTCATTTAAGGAAAATTAACCACCGCCCTTACTGCAAAAACAACTAAGAAAAATAAAACATCTTACACAAAATATAAACATGTCCTTATTACATTCTGTGGCAAATTCAAGTTTCCTTTTACAAAGCAACACTTCTCTAAAATGGGCCGTTTTTGTACAATGTTGAATATTTTAGATTAAAAGAAAAACAGTTTACGATGATGAAGATGTTCCGTTTTATTGAATATTGATTGATTATCAAGCGAACTTGCCGACCGCTGTTAGATAGATTTGTCCGAACCATTGACACATCTTATTTTGGAATGCAGAAGTAACTAAGGGTCTGACTTCCTGTTCATGTGTGTTTCCTCCACGTCGCCGTGAACACAGCTTTCTGCAAACACTTGTAACCTTGGATAACAAATGGACATGGCAGCAGGAAGTGACCTCACACAGCACCAGGATATGTTTAATTATTGAATTGAAAGTCCACAATATAACCTGGTTTTTAATGACACTAACGCAAACGTAGACGTTTGACGGCGTTTCATCGTCATAGACACTTCATCATGTTCTCAAACAAACAGACATACTGTATATAGTCACGCTTTGGTGGCTTCTTTATTGCATCGTCTTTATTGTTCTGTTATTATATTGTCTATTATGGTATTGCTTTGATATGATACGTCACCATATGTTGCACTGTGGCCACGGGGAGGCGTGGCCTCGTCTCACTGTGGACACGTACCCAGCAGTTGAGGCCAATAAGGAAACCTTGAACCTTGAACCTTGAAATGTGCGGCGTTTGGCCACAGAGCCACAGGTTCCTTATCCCTTGGAGTTTGTGCAGCACATTGCATCCACATTCCCGTCTTATTTGCGGCTGACGATCAAACAGTTCCTGTCCATTGAAGCCTTTTGCTTAAAGTGCTGTTAAACGGACCCCCGAGTGAACACATGATGCTTGTTTTCTAGAAGCGATGTCATGTGTCTGCTGAAACTGAAAAAAACGTCTCCCAGAACTGTCTCTGCCAAAAAGAAGGTCTATAAAAAGACACCTTTGAGCACAAAAAAGCCACAAAAGTGTAATGTTGTAAACCAATGAATGATATACAGTACAAAGAATAAAGTGCACAGCTTAACATTTCAGACAGTATCTCCTGCTGTGACAGTAAGTCAGCTACGATGACGACTGTGCTCCACACAGCTGATTGTCCAGGTTATTGCTGACGTCCTCCTGAATAGTGTTACATATCATCCACTGCTTGACATAGTTAGAATTGGAGATTTTGTGCTCCTGAAATAAATCAGCATGTGTGTGCTCTGCTGTGTCTGAGTCTGAGGCTCCGGGGCTGCTGCACTCCACAAACCCACTGTCTATGGTGTCCAAGTCCACATGAGGGTAGCCGTCCTCTGACTGCCCGTTTGAGGCAAACGAGTCCAGGGACAGTCTCTCCGGCTCATGAAGCTCTGGATCATCGGGGATGTGGTTTTCATGTTGTGGTAACAACAAACTCTGTCTCTCCAACTGAGACGTGTCCACGCCAAGCTCTCCGCTGTCCTCTTCAAATGAACCAAAGCTTTCTCCAGCTTGGTAACTTGTGAGGGAGCTCTGTGACATCACTTCCTCCTCCTCAAACTCCTCCCCAGACAGGGTGACAGTGTGGATGGAGACATGTCCCACCGAGTGGCCCGTTCCCTGGGAACCGCCTTCGTCCCGGAAGGGCGGCAGCCGCAGGCCGCTGTGAGGCTGCAGCGCAGAGAGGAACGGGCCGTCCTCCGTCGTCTCGCCGTCCTCTCTGCAGCTTTTCTTCTCGTCTCTCCACTGAAGAATGTCGTGCTGCTTTTCGCTCGTCGCGTGAACACAAGACTGTGTGTAATAATCGTCCTCACTAAACACAGGCTTCACCCATTCCTACAAGAGAGCAAAAGGCAGACATGAACTTCCAAGCACTGGCATATGAACGTTTAAAGGTTGTTGGCTGTGACCAGGGTTAGAAACTTGAGGGACAAATTTAGGTCCCTCAAGTTTCTTGCTTAGGTTGAATGGTTTGGAAATAAAGGGGCAAAGTTAAGATGCTACTGATTATACAGTGGTGTTGCCGGGCAGGAGGAAGAGAGGAAGACTACAGAGAAGGTTCATGGATGGTGTGAAGGAGGACATGAGGACATTCACACATGTTTGATTGACTGCGACTGAGGACACAAACACATTTTTGTCCCTAACTGTGAATCATGGGTAAAAAATAAAGGTTCTCAAAAAGGGAACAGACGGAAACAGACTCCAGACGTCCTAATTCAATAAAGTGAATAATAACAATGGGAGCTTTATTTTTTACCCTGGGAATCGACATGTAAAGTGATCTTTTTACCAACATTAGCAGCAGTAGGGAGATAGCGTCATGCAGCTGAAGACACCACATCCTGAGTAAAATGTTCGAAAGATCATCACTGAGTCATCTCTTATCTGCCATGGGAAGGAAGTCAAACAGAAGCTGTCTGCAATGTCAAAGAAAGACACCACAGACAAGCGACACCACAGATTTCTCTAAGAGCCTGAATTGGTTTGTCTTCTGTCTAGAAGACACAGGACAGAAGGACATCGTGTCCCATGTTACTGAAACTCTTCGGGACCTGCATTAGCCTTAAATCATTATTATTTCGTACCCATGTGTCTTGTAAAGGCTACTAAGTTCAATGCCCTGCTTGGGGCCCATATTGTCAATCTGACTTAACCTCTGTGGGGCCACATGGACTCTCCACGGAGACTGGACACTGAATTTCCTGTTTGATGAATTTGAATTCTGCATTATTCACACAATCATGGAGAGCAATGTGAATATAAACTTCTATATATCACTGACTGTTTGCCACTACTTCCTCTTGTCTTTGTCTTTTAATTGTTGTTGATATGTGATGAACGGATTTTTTCAGCAGTTTTCAAAAATGTATTTTGGGGACGGGGATTCAATTATTATTGGTATAGGTCGATACTGGATTTAAAATGTATTATTGAATATTGGCAAACTTATGACTAAAACAGTCATAAGAACTGAACGTTCTTTACTCTATTTATGTCTTTATTTTGCACAATGAAGAACATTTGTATCTATTTTGCTGTGACATGACTATGCATAATATTTAGTTCATTTCAGTAGAGAAGAGACTGAATGACCTTTGTACTTATCGATATCCCGATATATCGACATATCGGGTATCGGCACAAAGTCCAATATTATGCATGGCTAATGTATTTGCTTCCAGAGGATTCTAAAACGTGTTCTTGTGTCTCTAATGTGTTTTCTTTTAGACTATAGGTTGAGAAGTGACAGTCAGTTATGTTATAATGAACTTTCTGACTTGTAATGTGCTTTTAACACCTCAGCTTTTCATGCACATCTCTTCTCTACCACATGTTTGTCTTTCCTGCTTCGTTACTTTATTCATAATTTTCATTTTGACAAGTGTCTGCAAGACTGTGTATTATTATGGCTGTAAATCACCTGCTCACATAAAGGAAATATAAAACAAAAACGCTTTCTTTAAGGTTGGGCATTCTGTAGCTCACTGTCTTATATTCACTTTAAGATATATGCTCCAATGGCGTCCTCTGCTGAGCAATGTCTGGAACTGCACGTCCTGAAGAGTTCTATTGGTGAATTGGAGGGTCGCATGCAGACATGAATACATGCATACATATATACATACAGTATATATATATATATATATGTATATATATATATATACATATATATATATATATATATATATATATATATATACATATATATATATATGTATATTTAAATCTATGTTCTAAAGTTAAGTTTACTGTCAAGTTCCCATCAGCAATGAAAGGGTTACCGTCCTGAATGATGTGGTCCAATCAGAACCGTCCGTCTCGATTAGGTCCGGTTCGCTGGCTCATTCATTGGTTAGAACTTCTCGAATCGAAGGTCAAGACATGTGTGTTGGTTCGGAGAGTGATGGGAGAATTGACCAATCACGGTTTGATTATAAGTGGGCGGGTCAAAAACAAAAGAATCTCGGCCTTCGTGAAGTTTTAACAGCGCAGGTCTAACTGCAGACCACGCCCCCCAGAGTGCGTGCCGAGAGCGCGCCGAGAGCGCGGTGTCGTGGCTAGCTTGTAGCTTGGTAGCATCGCCTTTGTCATGGAAGTCCAACTCCTAACACAGAAGTGGAATTAAAAGACACGGTTCTGAAAGTGGAAAGACATTTCAAGACCGACCATGATTATTAGTTGGACACGTGCGCACAGCGTACCGGAAGCTGCACCTTGACTTCCGCCGGCTCAAGATTGAACTGACAGTGATGGACAAACATGGAGTCCATCAGACCTGCTGCACGTTGGTGTGATGACTGAGAGCAGCTGTGTCCCCTCACCTGTCCACCGTGGAGCGGTCTTACTCTGAAGGAACCAAGACGCACGCCAGAACCAGTACTGGACAGGATCTCCTGGGAGCTTTGGTGCTGATGTCCATAGAGGGACGAATGGATTTCGTTTTCGTGTAAGGTAGGCCTATCAGTTTGTTTATAAAAGAGTGCCGGGGCGGGGACAGTAACCATAGCTTGAGTGTGGTTTGAAAAGTGCTGGGTGCGTTTCATTACAACATGCAGCTGTATTACAGTACTACAGAGTACTACAGTGTACTACAGTGTACTGAGAAAAGGAAAAACAACACGTACACATACTAAAAACTGACACAATGTGCGGAAGGAGCCGTCTTTGCAGCTTGTGCTTTTGAAGTTGTGTTGTAGTTTGACGATGCTGATGAATTGAATTAATAAATGAAGAGTCCTGGCATTTAGTCGAGTACAGAGTCACATGTCCATGTATATCATTGCTTTGTTTTGTGGGGCGGGGGGGGGCAGAGAGCCCCCTCCAGCCCGACTCCATGCAGGGAAAACTTGGGGTGGTCTGTTAATGTGTCCATCCCCTCAACATAATTACACACTGTATGTAAAACCTGAAGACACAGTTGTAGAGTTGCTTCTCACACAAACGGTTGTTGCTGTAGATCCTGTTCAGACCATGTGCAGGTGTAACGGGGTATCGGGGTATCGGGGCAGAGAGCTCCCACCCCTCTACAGTGTCGTGGAGTCTCTGAGCAGCTAAACATGTCACTATAACCGTTCATTCCAAGTGTAATAAGTACTCGTAACTCCACAAAGTCAATAAGATTTTAATCCACAACAGCAACTTATCTTAATGTAATTTAACCCTCTGTGTTTCAGTTTTATTGACAATCGTCTCGTATTTCTATGTTCTTATCTTATTTTAACTGTGTTTTGTATTTTTGTTGATTATTTTTGTTTTGTGATGTTTTATACCTGTGAGTAGAAGGCAAACGTCCACCTTGGTGGACAATAAAGTTCTATTCTATTCTGAATGCATCCTCAGAACATCATCAACATTAATGTCACAGCAGCAGGAGTAGACTCGTGTCTGTCTCATTGTGTCCACATGTCCACTGAGGACAGACGATACCGGGTCTGAACACGGCCATTTTTATTTAATATGATGTTTTCTTTTTATAACCACTGTGACGACCATTGTCATCGTTCTCTCCTTGTTTTCTCCTTGTTTTGATTTATCCTTACTTTTGTCCTTCTTTGACTGTTTACTTGTTTGTAGTGTCCTCGTGTAGCAGTGTTACAGCGCCACATACAGGCCTGGCATAATATACTGCGGCGTTTAGAGTGTTTGTCTTAGTTTGCTTGTCATTTTTCTTGAAGTTATTTCCTGTGTGTTTACAGGAAACGCACACAAAAACAGATTGTATAGGTACAGTACTGTGACTACAGTATAATCAGCTTTCTTTTGAGGGGCCCATGAGCTCGAGGCCAACTTCCTGCCTCACGCTTGCCACTTGTTATTGGACATGAAGTGAGATTTTACATAAGGGGAAATTAAATGGAGACGGAAAGATAATCGTCTGTCGTCTGTAGACTTTGTTATTTTCAGTAGAATTATTTTTAGCCTCACACAATGACACAGAAGAGGAGAAACAAATGTACCGGGGGTATTTTCCACCGGGGTGGAACTAGTGTCGAAAAGTTACATCAAACCACAGCAAGGGAGACGGATGAAAAACAAAAAAAAATCCTCTGAAGCCCCTTCACACTGAGTCACACATGTCACCAGGCTGTGAATGGAAGGGGAGTCCCCCTCCAACTGGGCCCAGGTGTCATGAAAGTCCCCACATGGGCAACACCTGCTGGGCTATTTTTGCATTACACGTCAAAGTCAAACGTGAGCTGAGCTCGTTCTGTTTTCTCTCACCTTGAAGTTCCCGTTGTAGTCTTGGTAGAGCGACTCGAAGAACACATTTGGTCTGGGGATGAATGCGACCACATGCAGTCGTTTTAGCCAAAACCTGAAAACAAAAAACAAAGTAAAATGCTGGAAAACATTCCAAAAGCAGCAGCTTTAAAAATCAAAAGCAATAGTACTGATAGCACAAATGTACCTTATAAATTACTCTTTACTAATAATAATAAATACCTTTTATTCCAAGCACTTTATAGAAATTCCCTTCAAATGTTTTTTGGATTCATTTCACAGGGTAAGCAATCAGGGTCAAATTTAAAACATTACAACTTTACAAAGATTATTATGCAGCTAAAATCAAACCTTTAATTAATCATTTAATTCTAGGTAGAAAGTCATGGAACTTTCTATTGTCAAAGATCCGCCTCTCCACGCACTATTGGCTTCTAAAAACTTTGAAAGACCCAGAAATAATGCCCAGAATCCATGAATGGATGAATGAATGAACTGAAGCCTAATGAAGCCAAAGTGGAACACAACAAAAGGAGAAAACACATGAACATGACAAATTACAAGTCATGGAATGGTGTGCTGTCTGTCTGTCTGTCTATTATATATTATTATTATTGTTACAATAATATATTTGTATCTTTCTTTTTTAAATACAGAGCTACGTGATTTCTCCACACAGAAAGGTGTCAGACTGTGAGTTCAACTCAGCACCATCTTGCTGTGAGGCAACAGTGCTAACCACTGCTAACCACTGTGCCATAGTCATTAATGTGGGAGAGTCAGCAGACTTTAGTTCCCAGTTAGAATAAGACGTATGTCTATCCTTTCAAATAGTGTATGTTTAAGAGATTGTAGAGTTTAGATCGTGTGTCCTCACTGTCCGTCATGTTTACAGTACGCTCTACGCATCACAACCGTACTTTAAAAAAGCCTCAAGTATCAGTTCAACGTTGCCATCAATGAACGTATGAACTAATAATGCCAACGTCCTGAATAAAGCATTCGGTAGCGAGCTTTAGAACCACAGTGATACTATTCTCTGTAAAAAGTTGAATTTGTGTGTTTCTTGTCGCCGTGAACATTGACTTCTCTGACTGTGATGCCGCGGCGTGACTTCCTATGTCAGTGCAACATGCAGCGCGAGTGCTGCAGTGGTTTCTGAATATGTGGGAGGTGATGCCAGGAAAGTGCAGATCGAAGCTGTGAGAACAGGCTCGTCATTTACTGGAACACGAGGTGATGGTGACTTTCAATTTAGATTCAGTTCATTTGACATTTTATGGGACGAAAGAATGATGTTTCTATTTTCTTGCTAAGGAAAATTAATATTATTATTATTATTATTATTATTATTATTGTTATTGATCAGAAACATCGAGGACAAAACAGATACATTGAGCTCATGTGTAAATGTTCTGAAGTTGAAACCTCCCTGTGTTTGTGGACATATTATAAGAAAGAGGCATCTTTTTTTGCATGAATGTACAAAACAAGTATTCACAGTATACTCACTGATGTTTACAACAAAACAGCAACAGGAAGAGGATGATGAGAAGCACCGCCAGAGAGATGATCCACTCATATCTAATCGTTCCTGTGAAAGAGAACGGAACATAAACTGAAATGTTTTCTTTCTGTCACTAATCGGTCGCCTGGTGTCCACTTCACTTGAACGAGGGTTTCAACCCAAAAACCATCTGGTGACTACAATCACAATTATGTCACAATTATCATGAGGAAAAATAGATTGAGTGTATTCACGAGAAATGTAAAAATATTCTCTGAAATGCTTTTTTTAGAAACTGAAACTGAAACTGTGCGACCATTTGTTTTGCAGGGTTTCGGAAGATGTGCACAAATATGCTCTGTGTCTGTGCACATCTTCTGAGGAAGCTTGTGGATGGAATAGTTGATTCTTGTTAAAAATGTAAAGTAGTTGTGAGTGAGTTGTGATCAAGTAGGATGCACACACTGTGTAGCTGCTATTGCTAATAGGTGCGGAACAAAATGAACAGCTTTTATGTCACAATTATGTTGAAAATGCAAATATTTCACAAAAGAAATGGTGATGGTTTGACTTGGACGGAAAGTGTGTTGAAAGTGGACGTAGTCTTTCAGTTTGCAGCGTGAGTCTAAACAGGAAGTAACAGTTTATTGATTAGCCACTTGAACATTTGCTTCTTCTTTCATAGAACATGCTCTATTTTGTAAATGATTTAGAGGAAAATAAATGATAGAGCGCGTATGATTGGTGCCTTTCTCAGTCCACTTTGTCGAAAAGGTTTTTCCATAAATATGCTATCATTTCAAGAAATGTCGTCTAAAAACAACGGTGGTGTTGTGAGAGAGCACGTTCCCCTCGAAACAAATCTCAATGCAAATGATCGTCATCGTCTGTCATGTCATCGACACGCGCGACAAGCCCCAACAAACTGAAATAGTGTGAAAATGTCCATTTACCTCCAACAACCACAGAAGTGCCTGTTCTCCACTCCACAGTCTCGCTCCACTCACTCCACGGACCCTGGTAAATATTCCCAGGACACATTTTGGCCTGAACATCCACAGTGTAGTCGACATGTGGCTGGAGTTTGCTATAGTGTAACTGGATGAACGTTGTTTCCATGCAGAGGGAATAAAGTGAATCCTGTCAGGAAACAGCGGAGAACTGTGTCAACAGTGAAACAAAGGGAAAAGCATGTGGAGTCGTCGATATTGTTAATATTCACGTTACATTGAACAGGTCTCTGCTCTCTCTCACACGCAGCCTGTACGTGACACAGTCATTGGGGTTGTTGCTCGACCAGCTGATGTTGTACAACTCGTCACTGAGTGTCACCTGCACGTTGGAAGGAGGCTGAGGTTTCACTACAAATGTCCCAAGGGGGGAAAAGAGAGACATGAAAGTCAAAATGCACGTATGGTGTCGTATGGCACTTAGTTTGGATTTGGAGAGTGATCATATTATTATTATTATGATATTATACTTTGCAAATATTTAAAGTTTGTTTTAAAAGTTCTGAGCTTGGCTTGTACTGGATTAAGTAAACTAGTGACATTGGAGAGGTTGTTAGTGCAAGTTCAGCTTACCCACATCACTCAGAGCCCAGATGGATGGCTCACTGCTCGTCACTGTTACTCCGTCGCTTTGACTGGCCGTGGCTCTGCACATGGTCTCGACGGATGCAACGTCGTACAGGTTGTCTATGTGCATGGCGCACCAGGACTGAGGCAGTGTGACCTCACAGCTGCTGTTAACCTCCTCCTCCTCATTACTGTAAGAAAGTAACGATGGTCAGGACATCAGCTGACGGCTCTTCACTTTCTTTTTTTTTATTATTATCCGCTTAATCTGTCAATGACATTATTTTGCAGATTTTTACAAATAGTCTTGACAAAATCAGAAATTGAAGGAGTGATTTCCCAGAGAATTGATCAATGCAAACTTCCCACAATCCAGCTGGACACAGCTCTAGAAATAAGCCAAATGTTCCTAAATTGATTTGAATGTTTTGGTTTTAAGAGAATTCTTTTTTTTTTACATGACTTGGTTGGAACGTAATAATTCCATATATATGCGCGCGCACACACACACACACACACACACAGTAATCTGTGATAGTGTTATGTGATTCAGTTCACCAATTTCCATCCAATAGGCAAACTCCTACTTTAAGTCTAAAAAATAGCTTAAAATCAAACCAATTTCCTCACAAAGGTGAACTAAAATGAGTCCATTTGTTTTAATTCTGCCAGTAGAAGAATTCTTAATTAACATTCAACATGTGCAGCTGTTCTTACTCTTAAAATGAGAATGTTTTACTGGTAATTGAAGCTTAAAAGCTCAAATATCTTAAGACAAATTTAGATTTTTTTTCCTTAACATTTGATTATTTCTCTGATGCAAAACTTGCTTTCCAGGATTATTTCTTTCCTTTTAGACAAAAATAATTAAGAACAATTTCCCAGAAAAGAGGCTTCCTTTTTACTTCCTTGGAAATCTATTTTTGCAGTGTATTATGATAATCAGCATATATCACGTTGACATTGTAGCATCAAATCAGTCATAGGAGATCATAGGAAACCTAAGAAATCATGTTTTTTGCCCTAACTCTACCCTCAGTAACATCTGTGCATATTCGAGTTACTAGTATTCGAGAAAATACTAGTAAAAACCGTCCTTTACGTCGCATTCAGGGGTTTGAAAAAATGACCTACATGTACGTTTCAGTTGGAGGACAGGTTATAAAAATGACTTATGATTAAAAAAAAATACAGTCTTTATTTTAGCAAAACGAGTTTGTATAAGAAAGCAGGATTGTAACCCATATGATTGTTTGTGTCGTACAGTATATAAATGACATTTGGATCAGCTCTCTGTTTATATTGTAAAATATAATTCCAGTAATCACCTTGAAAAAGGTTAGAAAATACACAGTAACTACTAGCTTTAATACTTTATATCTTCGTGTTTGTTGTGAATTTGTTACAAATAATTTATTGAACTTGAATTTAACCTCTCACGGCCCATTGGCAGTACATTCACAGTCCACCAGGGGGCCTACATTTTGTGCACCACTGAGTTACAAAGTATGGTGCTATGTTTATGTTTTTTTTAAACTTTGTTTGGATTTAGAGAGTGAGAATGTGTAACGAGGGTCACAAAGCCCTAAGATTCTCCTTAATAATGTCGTTCTTCAAGCCACTGGAAGCTTTGTAGGTGTTTTTCTATTACATTTCCATGGTATTTGTTACAGTATCTTTTAATTATGTGTAAATAAGACCTTGTTATTGGACTGGACTCCTGACCTTTGCAGGGTCAGATTGGCTCCAGCTCTCCCTGTGACCCTCAGTAGGATAAAGTGGTTGAAATGAATGTGTAAATAAGTAAATACGGACACGCTTGTTTACACCGTGATTACACTGGTTAAGGGTAACTCAAATATTGTGATTACAGTGTTTCATGGGACTTTACACTGAATAATTGGTATGCCAATAACACGATGAGTACAAAAATAACACAATGAGGATCAGCCGGACGAGCAGCTGAATTAAAGGTGCCACATATGGTCTCGTACATCAACGTGAAGAAAACAGTATTCATTAGATGACATGCAAAGAACAAGTTGTACCTGCAGCTGACGTGGAGTCGGACAGGATATGTCGGCACGGAGCCTGAACACGAGCAATTCAGCGAAACGTCATAGTCCGTCGAGCAGGTGACGTTACAAAAGGATGTGACTGTAGAGGATTGAGAGATAATGCCATTAAAGTCTGTTTAGACAAATCAACAGCTTTAATTCATCAGATAACAAGGAAGTCGTGAATTAAGACGCTGACTTTCAGGTGAAGCTTCAAGAAACACAGAGTTTACTAAGTCAAGAGTTTTCAGACTGATTAGATAACTTACCACTAGGAATCCACAGAGCGAGGCCCCACAATAATGCTAGAGCCATGACAGTGACCCGGTGGACGAGCCGAGGACAAACACAGCAGCTGAAACTAAATACAGACATACGAGCGTGTTATAAATGGGTTTGTTAAAAACAAAGGAAAAGAAAAAATAATTGAATACTCAACAATAAAAAGAACAATGACAGATGTGGACGCTAAATAAACATCTGTAGCATAGACGCCATTCTATAAATACATCCATAAAAAAAGCATAAACTTTAATTAGTGAATAAAAAACTGTCAAAACATTAAAACACACATTCAACCTGTTTTTCTTTTACAAATTAAACAAATTCAAAACAGTCTTACCTTTTAAAAAAATAAAATAAATAAATAAAAAAAATGAATTCTGCCTCTCTATAAGTCACTGCTTCACTGAGTCACTAATGTGTGTGTGTGTGTGTGTGTGAGAGAGCATTTAGCGGAACAAGGTTCAGCCTGTGTCACAGTGCAGGCGTCAGCGTCACTGTGGTGACTCAGGATGTGGTTTCAGACCCTTTGATCACTTTGTATGTGTGTGTGTGTGTTTGTGTGTGTGTGTGTGTGTGCGCGCGCGCACGTTTCCACCACATGCACGTCAGCTGCTATGAATATGCAACAGTTACCCAGGGGGGAGGAGAGCATTGAAATGATCATCTCCAAAATAATAGCAACCCATGGGGAGGATAGAGGCGGAGAAGATGGATGGATGGATGGATGGATGGATGGATGGATGGATGAAAATAATAGCACTTGTCGTGTTTGTGTTGTATGACGATCAAATAAATCAAAGAAAAGCTCGACAGAACAAGAGCTCGACAGTTTTGCAGTTGGACTAAAACAACATACGAAGGTTGACACTGAGCCTGTTTTTCAGTTGACACAGTCATTTATTATTGACTGTCATTAATGTCATTAATTTTTAAACTGACTCAAAACACGACATCGAGATTATTGTAAATACTGATGTAAAGAAGTCTTTTCTAAAAGACCCTTATCACACTTTCACTCTGTGATGTCTGTGATGGTTTTTCAGGGGTTTTCTGAAGGATCCAGCCGAGCATGTTCTGTTTGAAGATGAACCAGTCATCTGTGTGTGTGTGTGTGTGTGTGTGTGTGTGTTTTATAATGTCACTGGGCTGGTATTAGTCAAAGCTAAAGGCCATGCTGCTGCACAGACGCGTGTGACGCTCTGCACCTTTGATAGAGATCTGATACACAACTGAAGCACAGGCAGAGACATACAATACATTCAGTGATCACAGTATTGTCATTATATGACTCCATATAAAATATAATAATAATAATATATAACACACATTAGCTTTTATTCAGTCTGGATGTGATGGGATACTTATTCCAGTCATAGTGAGCATCTGTGTTCGGCACCATCTGGTGTGCTGCTGGGACGAGAATGGGACTTTTCGTTTTTGCCAACTTGTGATGTGATTTTTATACTAAAGTCTCGAGCTGCAACTAACGATTATTTTCATCATCGATTCATCTGTCGATTATTCTCTCCATTAATCCATTCATCGTTTGGTGTTCAGAATATCAGAAAACCTTAAAAAATGTTGTGTTCGTCAAACTTGGAAATGATGATGTTCTCAAATGTCTTGTTTTGTCCACAAACCAGAAAAAAATCACATTTAAGAAGTTTAAACAATCAGATATCTTGTTTTAATCATGAAAAAAATCAAATCAAATGATTTAAAATGGAGAGTTGTTAACACGATGTCACAGCAGAGGCTCAAACAAACACTTCACAGTGACTTCAGTGAATTTAAGGTCGTTCACTTTTCCTTTTTAACAGTGCAGTTTATGTTGATCTTTTCTCTGGTGTGTGTGTGTGTGAAAAACAAAGACATCTTCAGTCATAATTAAGAACATCTTGTCCTGAGTTGTTGATGAAGCGACAGACTGCTGCTCTTTCACAACAGCGCTGGTGACTTTCCTGTTCAGTGTTCACAATCTCCACACAACAGCACGTTTGCACTCTGCAGAGCGAAGCGCCGCTGGTTCAAGAGCGTTTCTCAACAAAGAAAATCACCGTCTCACAATGCAAGGGAAACATTTTTGACTCGGGTCGACAATCTTTCAGTGAAGACCTGGAAGTTTTAGACTTGAAAATATCACGTCTCTCTGATTTAGAAACTTTGACTCGCGCTTCCTCTCAAACATGACGAGGCTGTCTTCTGTCTTCATCTCACTGAAGACATGGCTGCAAGTGAAGGAGCACAGGAGATGCAGATCCACTCCTGCATTCATCAGTGAGTCAGAATCTCTCACGAGGTTCTGACCACGAGGCTTTGGGCTCGGCCTCTTATCTGAGGACAATCTTAACACTTTCATACCAAGACATTTTGGACAACGCTATGGTTGCAAAGCCCCTCTCTTCCTGTGGCCCAGTGCACAAAGCGAGGACTATAAAGACATGGTTTGATGAGTTTGGTGTGGAGGAACTTGTCTGACCTGCACAGAGCCCTGACCTCAACCCCTTCAAGCACCTTTAAGAGGAACTGGAGTCAGAGTCAGGTGTGTGTGTGTGTGTGTTTGGACGAGTGAATGTTTTCCAGTTGGAAAAAATATTCTCAAAATATCATAGACTTGAGTGTTACTCATATGTCTCATAAGTCTTACTGTGTGAGAGTTCAGTGTCATGTGATACGACGAAGACTTCTTTCAGTTCATTTTCTTGACTTGAGTGCTGATGCTGAGTAAAAGCCATTCCTCTTCTCTGAGAGCAGTTCCACTCACATGGCACAAGGGGAAGGGACTGCTGAGTCATGCTGAATAATATAATGTGGCAATGACATGGTGTAATGCTGTGCACAATGTAAAATTCTGTCCTCTAGGGGGAGCATGACAGAAAATAATGTAATGTAACATAGCATAACAAGAACATTAGAATGAGCATGGATATTATCACACTGTCTTAGCTACACACAACCATATAAAACAGCTTTAGGGGAGTTCCCCAGACAACAGTACAGTTGGGGGGAATCTTCTGGAATTTTGGGGGGTAGAAACCAGGAGCCCCCAAGAGAATATCAGTATTACTGGTTAAGCTTCAAAACCACCAATATGGTCTTGAGCAAAGGTTCAATACACACACACACACACACACACACATATTAATTTAATATGAATATACAGCACAAGAGAACTCAGGGGGGAAATTTCCGCAGCATAGACTGATTTAAATTAGAAACTGAATAAAATGTCTGTCTGCGCAGAAGAAACAAATCAAAAGTCAAACCCTGGTCCAGTCGACTCCAGGTTGTGATTTTCTCTCTTACTGTATGTGAAGTAAATTACAGGGAGGTGCAGTCAGAGTTCAGCAGAGATGAGATTTTCTTCATGTTTTATGTTTTTGTTTTTTGATGAAAGCTGCAGTGCAGATACTATAACACAACCAGAGACATTGGAGCTTATTATTAATCCTGGATTTGAGTAAGACTGCAGAAGCCATTGTAACGTTTGTGTGTAATTTTCTTTTTGTATATTTTAATCACCTCACACGTCCTCTCACATGTAGTCAAGTCATGTTCGTGTTACATATGAGAAGAAACATAAAACAGACAAAACGATAGCGATGCAAAAATCACAGCTTCACCCTGAGAATATTCTCTTAGAAAAATGTCTTTACTTTTTATTTCAAACTGAATCACTGAGGAAGTTGAAGAGTAAACATAAACTTCCTCAGTGACGAGATAAAAACTGTTCCCTGATCCTGTTCCGTTCAGTGCTCGTCCTATAGATCGCTGCAGATGTAATTCTTCAATTTGTACCTGTTGAATTTTAGCATCACAGTACAGTGCAATCTTCATTTTATGTATAGAACAACACTGAAACACTTACAGTTTGAGGCGATGATCAATGAAGAGATGGAGACCTCCTGTCTGAAGCAGCCTGCACTCACACACAAGCTGATGATGAAGGAACTGATCCCATATTGAGGATGTAGTTAAAGGTAACCTTTCAAATACATTGAAACAACGTAACCTTTCGTGCAGCGCTGTGTTTGGAGTGTCTCAGTGTCTTTGGACGAGGTGATGGACCTCACATGGTCCAGTGGAATAGCTTCAAAGGAACAGGATGTTCATGGAGATACAACAAAGTTAATGTTGGATGTGAATTGTCAAAGGTTTTGTGTTGATTGTTGTTGGGGAAAATAATGGTTTATAAAACCCATAATAACTTCTGCGAGTCATCCATAGTCATTGTATTGGTCGGATCTTTCAACCTCATTTTTGAAACATGTTGTGATGCAGAGGATTTCAGTGAGCTGCAGTAATATATTTACTCCACTGGAGGGCAGTATAGATAGTTTTGTGCCAGGTGCAGCAAAGCCATCTTATCTTATCAGGAGAAATAAGAACATTTACTGTAAAAGGCTCTCTACAACAATTCATATAATCACTTTACACGTATAATTCACTCATTTACTGCTTTATCTTCCACATGAGGGTCGCTGAGCCAATCCCAGCTGACACTCTGGACAGGTCTCCAGTCCATTCACTCTCACATTCACGCCTACAGTTCATTTAACGTCCAATTAACCACACAGGCCAACATGCAAAGTCCACACAGAAAGGCCCTCACACCAGGTCATCAACAGTAATAAATATAATAATAATATATATACCTTTGTTTTGGAAAACGGTGGCCACTCCTAATATAATATTATATTATATTATATTATGTTATTATTATTATTTTTGTTATTATTATTATTACTACAATAATAATAATAATAGTATATTCTTTATAATCTATAATTATTATTTCTTTATTTCCAAATGGAAATCATTTTACTGAAATCTTACAAACCGGTCCTTTAAGTAATGAATTCTGAAAAAACTGTAACTACCTGTCATCACTCTACACACCTATTTGTGAGCAGATACAAGAAAAACTGTTACAACATGTATGGTTGTGACCTTTTGTGGGTCTTCCTGGGGGTATAAGTGTGTGAGTGTGTGTGTGTGTGTCGGGGCGGGGCAGCGGGTGTTGCTTAAGCAGAGGTGGAGGCTGAAAAAGTTCTCCTCAGGTTGAGAGGCTTCCGTCCCTCTGGAGGGTTTCTGCCTCTCGTCGACTTGTTCAGTGAAGTGACCCACACACTGAAGCAAAGTGGTGGAGGAGAGAGAGGTCGCTGCATGGCGTGGTTACATGTTCAGAGGTGTGTGTGTGTGTGCATGTGTGTGTGTGTGTCTGTGTGTGTGTGTGTGTGTGTGTGTGTGTGCATGTGTGTGTGTGTGTGTGTGTGTGTGTGTGCATGTGTGTGTGTGTGTGCATATGTGTGTGTGTGTGTGTGTGTGCATGTGTGTGTGTGTCTGTGTGTGTGTGTGCATGTGTGTGTGTGTGTGTCTGTGTGTCTGTGTGTGTGTGTGAGAGTTGGGGGAGGTATTTGGGCTGTGTATTTTACAGCTGTGTGTGTGTGCTTGACTATGTCTGAGTGAATAAGGGAGAAAAGAGGGTGTGTGTGTGTGTGTGTGTGTGTGTGTGTGTGTGTGTGTCAAAAGTGTTGAAGCATAAAATCCCTCTCTCCTCTTTCTCTCTCTCTCTCTCTCTCTCTCGTCTCTCTGTTGCAGGGCCAGACGCACAGCAACAGCAATTTGGCGATTTCACAGCTCAATGGATCCTTAAAAGTCTGACAGCATTGTGCTGGGAGGGGAGAGACGGGGTTTTAGTTGAAGGAATGAGGAAGAGTGCAGTGATGGAGGGATGGAGAGCGTTGGAGGGACAGTACAGGTGTCACCTGCCTCCAGTCTGCTCTCTGTGCCTTCAAACAATGAAGTGATAGAAAGACTAAAACTTTATTGTTGTTTGTTGTGTTTGTTTCTCAGTGGTTCATTCAAACATGTAACGTCCTCTTCTTCTTTCTCTTCATCAAGTCACAGAGCACAATTTAGGATTGAAATATCTTGTTCTGTTGTTCTATTGTGTACATGTGTTTATACAGTATTTTACTTTTCTTACATTCCTCATATAGTCAATGTATTTTATTATTATCTAAAGAAAACTGAGAAGCACACACCTGTCACACATTTGTATTTTGAATAACAATAACAAAGAGTTTTGTTCTCATCTAGTGTCGTCCTGTGTACGTCGATGCATTCTTTCTTTGAAAAGAAAAAAGAATTACCTTTATACCTAATCTCAAATATGATAATTCTCTGAAAATCTGCCCTGATTGAAAGTAATCTTAGCGTTTGCCCGTCATCAGGTTTTAATCCTCTTATCTTTAAATGAAGCTCTAATTGGGTGGTCATTAGTTTGATGGGGACATGACTTACAACCTCCAAAAGGGTCGTGACCTTTGAGGACCACCACTGTCCGCAGACAACGTCCTACGCCGCCTCCATATCAAGTGTTTATTTCCTATTTTGTCCTTCAAAATCTCACGCTCGCTTGTCGTTGTCTATGTCTCATGACCTTGACTCTCGATTTGAAAACCTGCCGCTGTCAGTGGAGTGCGGGGAGGGATGCTCATTGAGGAATCTGTCCGTGCCCGTCGGTCTCTGGACAGACTGTTGTGAGACACCTGAAGACAGAAGAGACAGATGAGATTCCAGAGATAGTGATTCAAAGCGTGGGTGAGTGCTCTTGTGACAGGAGATATCACCTGAGTGCTTTGTTTTGGTTGCGGGGTCAAGAGAGAGTTCGAGGAGGGAGCTTTGTTTTCCGCTGAGGGGGGTCGGGACATCTGCACAGGCTTTGAAGAGGTCAGGCACAGGACAGGAACCATTGGTAATCCTCCCCGCTTGGTCTGCAGGACAGGATTTGGACCTCTGCTCTGTCCCACACACACACACACAACAGTAGCTAATTGAGTGCCGGTGCTCTGATGACTTCCATGTAAAAAACCCTGCATGTTCTCACAGGCTTTGAAGTCTGACCAGGAAATCCCTGTTACTTCAGCTGCGATCATCAACTGTACCTGTCGTGGGATTATCCTCCAACATACGATGACATGAGAGTCTCTTTGTTACATAAACTGGGTTCAAGTGAACAGAGGCTCAGTGTGAAGGAAGCAAAGGTTATTTACGTCCTCCCACTTTTACCAAAGTTAAGAAAACACACACTCTCATGGCCACATTATTAGGGACACAGGACACACCTAAAGTCTCTTAAATCACTGTCAAATGTCTACATGTCTAACTTCCTCGAACACGTGACGAGGAAGATAAATTAAATCATTAAATGATATATCTTTAAATGATGGTCTGTATTTATGTAACACTTGTTACCCGTTATACTATAGTTTTTGCCATTCACCCATTCACTCACACATTCATACAGCACATCTATCATATGTCTTTACTTCCCAGTCACATGGTGCAAGGCGAGGATCAGTGTCTGCCCAAGGACACATTGGCATGAAGAGACTAGCGGATCAAACCCACAACCTTCCAGTTAAAAGACGACTCACTCGACCACTGAACCATTTTAGAGTGTCCAGTCATGTGGGAGGAACCCGGAGAACCCGGAGAACCCACGTGGACACGAGGAGAACTCACCTTCTTGTAGTGAGGCAACAATGCTATTCACTGCACCACCGTGTGTGCACTGCTATGATTCATGGAGCATGAACTTTTATTTATTTTTTCACGAATGGGTGACAACTCATCCTGGAGCTGTTCAGTCACTGTGAGAGTGAAACCTTCAACCTGGTGGTGACACCCACTGACAGTCTCCAGGATTATGTATCATCTATTTAGATGAAATCAATTTTTAGGTTTGTGTTTTTGAATCCTCTGTTGTGCTTCTCTTTCAAACCATCTTATTTATTATGATATTTTTATTTATTCTCCAATTTATTCACAAACGGAAAGCTTTGCTGCGGGGATACACAATATCCATCGAGCCACTATATTGGACTGATATAAAATAAAAATAAATATGAAATAAATAAACATAAAACGTTATAGTTGGTGCAGGCGATAGCATAGAAGTCAAGCAGCTTGTTCATATCACGGGATCTTGCTGTGTTTGCGACACATGTAATAATACGTTTTAAAGCCAATATCAACCTGAGACTGATATAGTGCCGATAATATTGTGCATCTGTATTTAAGACTTTTCAAATACTAATGGCTGGAGGATTGAAATGTATGGTGAAATCAGTTCACCTATTTTAGTTGACTTATCTTTTCTATTACTGTTGATTAGGACCCAGCTCATTAAGGGGGATGGGAAGCGACATAGAAACAAGGTGTAAGTTTGTTCAAATAATGAATTTATTTTATAGAATATGAGGTGGAAAAAACAACATAGCAGTGGATGCCGTTCAAACTAAACACAATGCAACCAAAACTCTTATCAGTGAATGAAACAAGCCATAATAATCTGTCCAGATTAAATCTATTCAGTCGCTTAATGTGCTCGATTTCCTTCTCTCACACAGTACAGTGTAAATGTGACTCAGCATCACGCCAGGATCAGGGTTTATACTGTATAGTTATTGTTGATGATACTCTATATTGTTACTAAATGCATTCAGTTGAAGTATTTTTATTGTATATCATTCTTATTCTTCTGTGCACTCTTTGTATCCTTCGTTTTTACAGGTAGTCGTTCAAACAGAAGAAATGAAAGTATTTCTGAATCTGCGTGAATGGTCAAACGTTGCTTTTTGTGTAGTAATGTGGTGAATGACAAATGCAATGGAAACACACACTGATGTATTATCAGTATCAGCATGGAGACGCTGCTGCAGCACTGCCCCAGTCCACGTCTTTGTCCCTCCATCAGTGCCCCTCCCCCACCTATATGACATTACCATACAAGCTGAGAGTTTGTGTGTGTGTGTGTGTGTGTGTGGGTCAAGTGAAGGTCCTTGCCCTGATCAGCAAACTAGAAAACTCACAGGTTGAGCGGTCATGGATAAGCCACCGCATTGGGTGATTGGTCAGACAAATCAAATTAGCATCGCCCTCATAATCCCCTCTTTAACCACCGCCCATGAAGAATTTGATCAATGTAATTAATAGTGGTTAGTATTAATCTGAGTCATAGACACTGTATGTAGACAAGTTAATAATGACGCGCTCTTCTTGTTTCAGCATATGAAACACACATCATGTGCTTTGTTCAGCCAGTCATCTGAAAGTTTCACTAACAATAAACAATAAAGTGCAACATGAACTGATATTAACTGCATTAGACTTGGTTTGATTTGGAACCAGAACCAGAACCAGAACCAGCTGAATACGACTCGGTTTAAATACAACCATCTGCACATATAATCAAAAGATTTTGGAATTCTCTGAGAGGTCGACACAGTAATCACTGAACTGAAGTTTAATGATGAGCCCCTCATAGGAGTGGTAGCCAGGTTTTGCAGTAGTTTGTGGATTATTCCACTGCACAACATTGTTTTTTGTTTTACCTTCTTGTATTAATCTTAATTCTGCAAGAGGACAATGGAAGTGACCAGCTCCGGTCACTCCACAGACGCCTCACGTATGGATTGAAATTGTGTCGCACAGACTCACAGGACATTGATGTTGGCACTCGGCTTAACGCACCATCTCTATAATTTCAATTTATCCCCTTCCACAACTGTGACCTTGCACACCACCAGCATTTGGAAAGTAATGATTTATCTGCCAAATAAATGTGTTGGCTCCGTTGGAATGTGTTTAAGGTGTGGGGTCATTCACTAGGTCAAAGATGGCAGCTCATAAATTGAAGCTAAATAACAGAAGCAAGATGATAAAGACTTTAGAAAAAGGCTTTCAGTGATTTGATCTTTTCTTAAAACAAGGCGGACAAACAAGCTTCGATATGAGGATACAGAGAAGTTTTGAGACGGGCAAAAGGAAGACGCCCATAAGGCGCCATCATGGGATTCTTTACCTTGAGTGAGCTCCAGCGCTAACATGGTATATCAGTCACTTTGACAGTGTGAGGTTAGAGGGCTCATTTAAGAAGTGAAGGCCAGTGTCCCTCAGTGACGTGACATCACAGCGGCTTTAGTTGCAGCTCACCTGCGAGCAAAATCTACTTACCTGCCTCGCGCTCAAACGTATAAGTCTTGTTGATGCTAGTCTGTTGTGACACTGAGTGTCAGTGGGTAGAACGATGAGTGACTGCCACCTCCAAACACACCTTAAAGTTACAAAGAGTTCAAATCCTTCAGAAGTCACACAAAAGTGCTAAATTCTTCTCTGACGAGTGAGGCCGAGGCCACGTGGACGTCTTTTTTTATTGTTTTCATTTAAACACTCACACACACACACACAAGTGCAGCAAAACAGACCGTTTCGACATCTATTTCTATCACGTGTCTTGTAATTGTTCCTCAGTGAGAGTGCAGCACTTCACTGTCTCTGAATCCATTATTTCTTTATTTATGTTTTCCACAAAGCTTTGTTGTGAAGTGTTTGGACGAGTGACGACTGAAGAGTCCTGGGAGTGAGACAAAGACGCCTTGTCTCAACAACAGAGGGGACAGCTGATCTGTGACACAGCCGTCACATGCTGCACCCGCGCATAGCATTGCAAAGCTGCACAGTGCTGCAATTTCCTGCCAAATATTACAGAGTAAAAGAAAAAGAAATGCTGTTTATCAGTTTTACTGAAACAGCAGTAGTACGTGAGTACGTGAGTACGTGTTGCACCATATATATTTTTTAGTGCTGTCAAACGATTAAATTTAATCACACATGTTTATCTTTTCTAAATGTCCCTTGATCTCTTTTTGTCCCATTATTTTTTCTCATTTAAATGCATTTTAATATCTCTGTCACCCTGAGTTGTTCCTCTTATTGTGAGAGCCGCACAATAATAAGAGAGGCTGTGTATCCGCCTGCAGTGTGTGAATAAAGTGCTAATCCGAGCTAAAGGAGCTAGCGGTCTTCGGAGGTCTCCTTACTACGGTTTGGGGGTCTGCCAGTCGTGGTAATCTGGGTCAGCCGTGATGTCACCGGACATCCTCCACTGATCTACTGATCCTGTGCAGCCATGATTAGCACCTCTGTGCGGTCTTTCAGTCCAGCATCTTAAACATGCAGCATTAAAGATCTGGCTGCTTGGAAGAACTGGGCAGATTTACTGATGGAGTTGGAAATACTACAATACTACCTGTTGCATTACTATTGTGTCCTTCCATGTTGGACCGTGTGGCTCCTCCTCTCTGCTGGGTTTCTGCTGCCTGAGGATTCACTGAGCAGGTCATCACACAGGGCCATCCAACATCCAAGAACATAGAGATGTGAAATAACGATATCTGTATTCTGCATGTCCTTCATCTGAAAACAGGCTCTGTCAAGCAATACTATCAGCCCTGACAGAGTTGGGTGTGTTATAAGAGATAAATTCTGTTTGAGGTTCACCCAGCTGCAGTCAGGCCATGACTGAGGTGCTTAATACTGGTGCCAAGGCTCCAGATCCGACTACATCGCCACAGGAGGAGATCTGTGAGCGCATGTGGCCGTTCCTCCGAGCAGATGTTGGAGCTCGACATTAACAAAAAGCCTAATCGCTAATCAGGGTGGGGTCCTAATCAGCCTCTGCTGACATGAGCCCCAGTGAAGGTTTGACTCAGGGCAGACTGAAAAACAGCTGTAATCATAGAAAAATAATGAAGGAAATACACGCTTGTGGTTGTCCGTTAATACGTGAACGCATCGAACCGAGCAGTATACACGGAGGGACTAATAAATGGAGGGAAAGAAAACAAGGCTAATGCTCAGCATTGTTGTCTTTGGATGAAGTCATGTTTGCGGTGGCTGCTGGTGATTTGAACTATACGTGACCCCGCGGGTCAATCTCACTGTTTGTTTGTGTTGGAATATGACTGACTTTGGTCTGATGATGCATTTGCCCTGTGGACTGCTTCACAGTGAGGAAACCAAGAGCACGAGAGAGAGAACGAGAGAGGGAGAGAGGGAACGAGAGAGAGAGGACCAGATGGGAGACTGAGATGGATTGGCTGCACTAACAGGCAGATGTTTATGGGCCATTATTTACAAGCTCTTTAATCTGGGCTATTTCCTCGCCCTTGGCAATGGATAGGTCTGTGGGTCATGCTGCCTGAACCCCCTGCCACCAGTGGTCATCCATCTCCCTCTCTATGAAAGACGCACTGAGAGAGCGCTGGGGGTCGGGGGGTTTGTGAAGAATTAAGAGATTGCTCCTTTTTTTGTGATATTTGAGTGAATGTGTTGTGGTTGTGTTTACTTTACAGAAATGTGAAACCATGTCACACTGAGCTCATTTAAACTGACACAACTTTATTAGAAATCTCTGTTTGCACATAAACAATCAATGGAAACCTGAAAGTAAAGACCCGTCCAAGGCGTCGTTCAGGTTAGTTTGAAGTGAGGGAGTTGTGTGAGAGACTGACACACAGTCAGAGCTCACTGTAGGGTTTAATGAGCACTTACTATCTTCTGTAACAGTTATTTAAATAGGTAACACACTTATTCATGTCTGAAAGTCTTATATTTGATGTACAATCCCAGACTGGAGCTGAGAATCATCAGCAACTGCATTACCAACTCCATCTGATCAGTAAAGAAGAATATGCTGTCAAGTCATCACAAGTACAGAGAATAAGTAACTGTAACTACACTGTAACACGGGGAATGTTTTTACCTATGTATGTATATATGTGTATATATATGTATGTATATGTATATATATATATGTATGTATGTATATATGTGTATGTATATATATATACATATATAGGATTTATTTCCTGAATGGCATGCCATTATATACATATATATCTGTATATGTATATATATATATACATATATACATATATATATATATATATATATATATGTATGTATATATGTATATGTATATATGTATTTCTGAATGGCATGCCATTCAGAAATATTAATCCTTTGAATATATTGAATGAAACTCTGAATATATGGATGGGTTAGCTGGCGGGTTAGTTGGTGGCTGTTCTTCTGTTAGCATGGACATGACACAAATACACATGGCCATGAGAGGGTAAGGGATGAGGGAGCGTCAGTGAGGAGTCTTTACAACAGTGAGGATGAAAGGGTAGACAAAGGATGGATAAAAATCCGTATTCCATAGTGAAAAAGTTTTTACCACATGTAAAGGATCGTTGACTTTTGTTTTTGTTTTGCCACAGAAGTTTGTCTTTGACACCTTCTGCTGTTACGTTTCCCTCACTGTGATGAGTGACGTCGTGACCGCTAGGACAACACTGTGTCTTTCCTCTATCTCCTGCAGGCAGATTTTTGCCTAATTTTCCCATCTGCTCAATGGATATTAGCCCACTTGCTGTCTATATCGATTTGTGCTAAGGTTAAAAGCTTGCGAGACCTTGGCTTGGAAATGTGTTGCCTGGCAACCGCTCCATTGGCCACCCTAAAACCCCACCCTGTTTCAGTGCATGGTCAGCCTCATGTGGGATCTGCGTGAATGGGGGTGAGCTCTGAGGTGATGGGGGGTGGGGAGGGGATATGACCCGGCCTGATAGCAAAAGCCTGGGCCTTGATTTCCAGCCCCATCTGTGATTAAAAGCTCCCCCTTCTGCCTGACACTGTGACCTTAAAGCCCAGACCTCTGTGCTCCAGGGTCACTTAACCTTGAACCCAATTACAAGATAAGGTTACTTAAGTGTGACCCTCACTGTGCTCCTCACTCAGTTAATAGGACAGGGCTGTGGAAGAAAAGGGCCAGCGCAGCTGATACGCCTCTAGGTTAATTCGCTGGGTTGACAAAGGTCGTGGGTGGCGACCGTAAAGAACAGGACGGCGCTTCGATTTCTCATTCAAAGTGAGACTCAGCAATACGATATCAAGGTGGAAGCCAAAGAGCGGAGGCAGCAGAGCTTGTGTTCTGATAAGATGATTTCATCACCGTGGCCTGGTGCCACCGCTGCAGCTCGGTCCAGGTTAATATGCAAAAAGCTGCATGTGCATGGAGCCACATGTCAGTCTCTGTAATAACTCTCTCCATGTACACGTGTTAATGTGATGAGTGTGCCATTTGAAAAAATTATATCAATACACACACATACATGGTTTGGTATTTATTTCCACATATGAAGATAAATGAAATATGTGAATTAAATTTAATTGGAAAAAAAAACTCAAGGTGAAATAGTTTGCATTTAATTTTCAATTAAATAACTTTATCTTATTTTACAATCGATTCATATCGAAATAAAATAGAAAAAGCATGGACGACATGATCCTATATACAATCCTAACCCTGAGTTTTCCCGAGTCTTATGTTTGTCTTTGTGGATTTCCTGTTTTATTTTGATACTTCCTGTTTTGTTTGGATTGATCACAATGCTGGCAATACGTATATGATGGAATTCATAGATATTTCAGCAAAAAAAACAAGCTCAAATATACTAACATGTACAGTATTGACTGAATGTACTGGCTGGGGCTTTCATTAAATATCAATGTCTATTGTTTGTTAAAGCATGAGTTGCAGGAAAGGAAAGGAAAAGCTTGTGAAGATGGCATTTGACAGATAATGGGACACTAGTAGCACTGACAGAATCACTTTGTATTATACAATTCAGGACAAAGTCTCTGTTTATTAATTAATCCTAATAATATTCATTTCTTTTTTCAACATCCGATCATTTTTACGCAGAGACTGGAGAGATATTAATCACATGTGATTTCTGCATCCACATCTGCACTGGTTTTTACAACAATTTGTAGGCCAACAACTGTGGGCCAATGAGAGTGTGAAAAAAAGGGAGTATATGTTACATATGCATTCACTTTTTAAACATGAGAGAAATAATAGTAAATCTCCAAAAACCAAAATGGAGTGGATCATTTCTTTTCATACTGCATTTAAACATTGGTTGTTTATATATATATATATATATATATATGTATATATATATATATATATGTATATATGTATATATGTATATATATGTATATATATATATGTATATATGTATATATATGTATATATATATATGTATATATATATATGTATGTACATATATATATGTACATATGTATATATATATATATATATATATATATATGTATATATACATATATATATAATATTGAAGCACAATATCCTTGAAAACATGTTTAATATGTATTTGTATTTTGCCATCTTAGCAGAATTTCTTTAGACTGTCTTGTCAGAAACAGCTGCCTGGAAACTCTACAGATGATTACTGTACATTAGAACTCTAATTCAGGACTCCTGAAACTTTTTTTAGCAAGCGAAGTTAAATGGTATAAACTATAGAATTTTAGTTCCCCAGAATTTGAATTTGAATTTCCCCTAAATCTTGTAATTCAGCTCAGGTTAGTTCATTTCCTTGGCAATGGCCTCAAATAAAAAGGCTCTCAAATCAAGTCCCGACCCTCGTGGCAGCACTTTGTTTCAGATCAGCAGGTGAAACAGGTCATTGTTTCCTGTAACGGGAGAGAGAAAGAGGGTTTCTGATTAAAATTTCACAGACGTATGGTCATCAGACTCAAGGCACGCGCTAGTCAAGCAGAAAAGGGCCGTATGTCCTCATCAAAATTCCAATCATAAAAACCAAAACAAAAGCTTTCGGGTTCATTTATATAATGTGGATAAATGACCTTAAAAGAAAGGATTAGCAGTCTGTTGAAGCCGACAAAACTTTAGGCTTTGCCTCATTTAGAGTATTCCCTCGCAATCGTTTTTTCCAACAATTCAAAGGTTATTATTGTAAGGGAACACAAATTATTGTAAGGGAACACAAAAATATTGCAAGGGAACACAAAAATATTGTGAGGGAACACACAAATATTGTGAGGGAACACAAAATATTGAGGAACACAAAAATATAGGGAACACAAAATTATTATGAGGAACACAATATTATTGTGAGGGAACACAAAATGATTGTAAGGGAACACAAAAATATTGTAAGGGAACACAAAATTATTGTGAGGGAACACAAAAATATTGTAAGGGAACACAAAAATATTGTGTGTCAACTTCACTCTAACAAACATTCATATTTCTGTCAGTGTTGTGTATTTATTTGTCTTTTGATGGACAAAAACACTTTTGTTCTGATAATATAAAAATAATATAAGCTCTTGTTTTCGTCATGACACCTGATTTCCCCACAACACAGGTCAAACAGAGGGGAAAAGATCAGCTGAGAGAAAGAGAGGGGAGGAATCTGAGTCAAATAGAGCAGTATGTTAGAGAGAGGCCGTGTGAGGGTGAGGGTGAGGGTGAGGGTGGGCTGCCGGTGTGAGAATGGGAGAGAGAGAGAGAGAGAGAGAGAGCCAGATAGCAACAGGGAGAGAGAGAATGAAGCTGCTCTAACAGTGGCCCGCTGACCGGCAGCTGAACCTCTCGCTGAACTGAGGATGAACCCTAAACTTGAGGATCTTCGGTCACGGATCTCCCTGGGAGCTACAAACCGTGGCAGCGAGCCCACATAACCATGTTCACACGTACACACATGCACATTGCCAATGTTACACACAGTTATTTCCATCACCCTCACTGTAGCATACACAAATCTGCTCCAAACAAATCCACTGGTGGGAAATTCACACACACTCAAATGCACAAAAACACCACGCACACACACACACACACACACACACACATTTAGACACACTCACACTGATACTGTGAACATCAGTGTTAACCTTGGCCTTCGCCCGTGTGCCTCTTTTTTTCCCACCTATCTGCAACATGCTAATCCACAGAGCTTTGCAATCATGCAGAAAACACTAACATGTGGAGTCTGAACACCCACACACACACACACACACACACGCACACACACACAACACTCCAGCAGACATGTCAGAGGTTGCAACAGCTCTCTAACCACCCCCACTGTGGCACACTCAGGAGGGCACAGCAGAATGCACTGTGGGGTCATGGACAGGTCACCACAACACATAATGATCCTGCCTCTGACTTGTACTCACCTGACAGACAGACAGACAGACAGACAGACAGAGAGGAGCAGCAGCAGCAGATGTAGGAATGACTGTATTTATATTTCAGATGTGCCATTCACCCTTTCACACCCATTCACTCACACATTCATGCATCTATCTTTCCTATCACACGGCCATCATACCCATGATTATGCTGCCAGCACAGCCATCAGGAGTAATTTGCGGCTAAGTATCTTTCCCTGGGACACGTCGGCATGTAGACCAGCGGAGCCGGAGATTAGACCCTTGACATTCCGGCGGAGGGCGACCCCTTCTACCACTGATCCACAGCTGCCCTCAAAGGATCTTTTTTTCTTTCCTAAATCAATTTAAAACAAGTGCTGCAGCCAATCATCATGTGTTCAGTAATAAATAACATTCACATTAAATATGTCTTAATTAAGGTACCATTATACTTTAATGCAATGCTAAGTCATGATAGTGCAGCAAAAATACATTACATGAATAAATACATGAATAAATAAATACATTAATACTTATATGACATTTCATAAATGCTGCTGCTGTGTTTCATGTGTGCTTCCTGCTGCTTTTGTCAAACAGGTTTCACACATGAAGCCAAAAAGCAAAAAGAAGAAAAGCCATTCAATGGTTATAGAAACATCTTATAGGTCAACCATCCTCTACTCCCTCTTTGAGATATGGAGTAACGTGAGTTGGTGAAACAAAGACTTTCCTCTCATGACTTATTCATTGTACCACGAGTGGAAACTGCGTATTTCTTTAAATGGACCTTGAAAGGAAACACTAAGTCTGATCACTGTTACTGTAGCAGCTCTCTCGGCAGCATCATCGTAGCTCACAGCTCACATTCACACACCATCACTCCGCTGGAGCAGCCACGGCCTTTCACAGCTGCAGGTCAAAGGCGTCTCAGCGACAGCATAGATGTTGAAAAGCAGGACGAGCAAGGAAAGTGTCAACTAAATACATGGCAGCGACACTAGACCTGTGATACAGGAATACAAAATATCCAGTTTACACCAAAATCAGTGGCTATATGTAGTTTTTGTTTTTAAGGGATTAAAGGGACACTGACCCTCACCATCAGTGAAAACATGGCTGCCAGCGAGGACACAATGGAAAAGAGTTTGTAGAATGGATGAAAAATATCTGCCTTTTCTAACCAGACGTTGAACTTTGTGTCATTTCTGAATCATTTATTCTCCTCAACAACGTTCACAGAGAAAATCAGCAGTTTTACATCACGGCACTAGAGTTGTTTATCAATGTATGTACAAACCTTTAATACGTCTAATACATATACACATATATATATGTATATTTATATATATATATATATATATATATATATATATATACATATGTGTGTGTGTTTATATATACACATATATGTATATATATGTATGTAGACGGAACAAACGTCGAGTCGTAAGTACTCGTGGTGTTGTGAGCACTGAACACTGTTTGTCTCCACTGTTGATGTGAGATTTCATGCAGAACATTGAGTGAGTGATGCCTGGTTATGCAAAGTCCAATACCTCTGGCTCTGCCCAAGAACTCCTCCAGATGAAGATCAACTCTTACAAGTTGTCCTCCCATCGTGAGCTTATACGGTCCTTGTATTTCATGTCAACCAAGATGTGGGAACTCTAATTATTGCAATTATTAATTATCATCAGGATTTTCCTCACATGTCCTGACAACACATCAGCCAGATCAGGTAATAATAAAAATAATAAAATACTCAGTTATGGTTAATGATGAAAATAAATCGCTTAGGGAGGGAGAGCAACGCGAAAGCAAGTGTGGGCTAAGAAAGCCGAGGCAAAAGTTGAATGCAGTAGCTGACGTAGATACACCAATTCCTATTTCTAACATATCATTTCAATACACTAAACTGTGCAGTTAACATTAATACATACACATATACACTGGTTTACATCTGGGAAAAAGTAACTCACTCTAGTGTTACTGTAAGCTCAACTCTACTCAAGTTGCATACAGACGACACCGAACGCATATTCTCAACTAACTAACTAACTAACTAACTAACTAACTAACACTCAACATTTTCTCCCTGCTGCGCTCCTGTTGTCCTCTGACTGTGTGTGTGTGTGTGTGTGTGTGTCACATGTTAGCGTCCAGCCTAGAGGCCATCACAGTCACATAACTTGAGCTACCACACACATAATGTGTGAAAAGGTCACAGCACTGTCCCTGGAGGAATGACTGGGAGACCCTGTGCTTTTCACAGACTGATGATGAGGTCACATTTTTAACAATAAGATAACATAACTCTGTATTTAGGTCATAATCTTTGTATGACATAAGTGAACGTATGAAAAAAAAACTGAGGACAGGGTGAATGTTTGATTCGATTTTTTTCCTCTCTTTTTTTTTTTAAGCCCTTCCTGACCCAACCTTCACATTTATCTAGGGTTAGGACCGAGGCGAGTACACTGGGTGTCAACCTCCGACAAACCTTTGGTTACAAGCCGAGTTCAATACAATGAATGTGAAAAGTGTAGTATTATACAGATAATACAAATAAATCATTTTAAAGAATTAAATAAAAAGCAGCAGAATATAACACTGCTATGGAAACGGTCAGTTTGAATGTGTGAGTCAATGGATGTGAAAGTGTGAATGACATCTTTGAGTGGTTTGGTGTTGAAAATCAGTATAAATACAGAGCATTTAGCATTTATATACATATATATATATATATATATATATATATATATATATATATATATATATATATATATACACAACAATAATGATCCTCCTGACACTGTCACCCTCACAGTACAGTATGAAGCAGAAAAGCCAGGTTCCTCAGCAGCTTCACAGTTTTGAACTCTCAATAACCCCTCACCCACACACACACACACACACACACACACACATGCGCTCACTCACTCACTCACACAAACACACGCATGCTTCAATGTACTTACATTTTGTGTTATGTATTTTTTATTTTTTAATCTTTTTTTTATTTATTGCTACTAGAGCTGAAACAATTAATCGATGAATTGATTATTAATCGATTACTAAATGAATCGACACCTATATTGATAATCGGTTAATCGGTTTGAAGCTTTTTTCATGATTAAAATAAGATTTCCGATTGTTTAAGCTTCTTAAATGTGAAATCATTAAAAGTCAATCATTTTGGAGAATTTTGTGGATAAAACAAGACATTTGAGAACATCATCATTTCCAGGTTCCACATTTTTTAAGGTGTTGTGATATTTTATGGACCAAACGATTCATCGAGAAAATAATCGACAGATTAATCGATTATGAAATGAATCGTTAGCCTCTTTTTGTCTCAACAGCAGAAACATTCGAGTGACCGGACTGAATCACACTTGTCAGTGCTTAAAAAAAAAGACCTCACCTTTCTTTGACTTGTTCACACATCACCTGCCTCTCACCTCCGGTCGTCCTGCTACACTTAACTTTCACTGATTGTTTCTACGCTAGAATTTCAGACTGTGAAACCACAAGTACTGACCATTTTCACACCCGGCCTCTTTCAGACTGGGTGTTTGGACATGAGTGCTTTAGCGACGCTCTCCGAGCGATGCCAGTCTGTAAGTGTGTCCAAGATATCAGTTTTTAAACCGTGACAGATCCATCTTCAGCATGCCTGGAATTGATTTATTTTTAATTATTGGCAAAATATGACATTTCAATGTCTTTACATGGAGAAAATGACATTTAAAAAATACAGTGCCTCAAAAATGTAAGATACAGTTCACGGCTTTAAAAATCAATCTGTCAATCAAACTGTATTTTATGTACTTTATATTATTGAGAAAATGATCAATGGATGTATTGATAATGAAAATGATTGCTACTCACAGACCTAGTGGACGTCCTTCAGCTAAAATGTTTGTCCTAATCTTTATATGATATGTTGGAATGATGACCTGTGTGTCCATATACGCCGTTAAACTCAGGGCTCATTGTTACCTGGATATAAACTCTCACTCTTACACTAACTGTGACTTTCATCCTTAATAACCCCTCCCTCCTCCCTCCCTCCCTCCCCCCTCTATGAGCAGCCGTGGCTGAGGGGTCGCACCTTCACTCGGAGGCGTTCCCTCCCCAGGTGCAGAACGGAGAGGTTCAGGTGCTCCTTTGTATACCATCAGACTCACGGGTCCCAGCTTTTTCACTTTTGATTGTTTTTCCAACAGTTTACAGCGACAACATTGGCAAAACCATATAGAAAAGAAAGAGAAAAGTAAAGAAATAAAACCAAAAACAGCAAATAAACAAAAACCCCAAACATAAAAAACTCCAACAAGCTACATTTAAGTACATAAATATAAATGTATTTTTAATGTAATACATGGTCAAACACACAGTAGTTAATCCAATATTGTACCAATGTATCAAAAATACCTCCTGCTTATTGTTCAGATTAAAAATCAACCGTTTCAGGTCCCAGCATTTTAACGATAAGTGGGATTCTTGATTTTTGTATTTATTTTACACTTATTCATTATTATTATTATTATTATTATTGTTATTATTGTTATTATTGTTCTTGTTATCTCGCACATCAGAACACCAACACAGCAACCTTCTTGTGTGTCTTGTTTTGTATCTGTGTTGTATATTTGTCTGCTGCTGTGACATATATATATATATATATATATGTATAATAGAGTTTCATTCTATTCTATTCTATTTTTCATTAAAGAGGTAAATGAAGAACTGAAGAAGAAAGTCAGAACTCCCTGAGGCCATGACGTGTAATAGTCACATATGTCAGGGCAGTGGAATCCCAGGCCAGGTGTAGACTGACAGGTGGTCAGTGGAGAGGTCAACGGGAGGTCACTTTTATAGCAGTAGCTCATTTTTTAAAGCAGTAGTTCTAAGGCTTGTATATATATGTGTGTATATGTATCGGGTGGTGACTTGTGCGTACTTGCGAAGGCCATGTATCCCAGAATGCATTTCGGCGTCGACAGAGAAAACACGCACAAACCTGAAAGAAAGGTTTTCCTGTGTTGTGAAGCACGTAGCATCTTTGCGGCGCATGCAATGATTCATTTAGAATTTAAAAATGTGCTTTATGTATCATTTCTAGTTTGGCAGTGACGTGAACAGCCGGGCTTCTGCAGACGCTCGGTGCTCACGGTGCAGCAGAGCGCCGTTACCTCGACTGGTCCTATTGAAATGATCCACTGGCTCAGACGTCGCTGGTGTGACCCATAGATTTAGTGTGGAAGCATTATTTTGTTTTGAACTGTTAACTTTGACTTTTGGATGGATAATGATGTTGTACTGGTGCACTGTCGATCACATGGTTTGCTGTTTTTTCTCTTTCCTCCTCTATCAGCCATGATTTCTGTGTGAGCATGTGCCTAACCCTAACCAGGGCAACACAACACACCTGTCTGTCATCTTTTGATGTCACACCCAAATGTTTTCAGTCTGTAGCAAAAATAAAGGATTTGGCCTCATTGTTCCAATACTTTTGGAGGGCAGTGTATCTCCTTCACTAGCCCCCTTCCCTTCCCTCTCTTTTCTGTCCTCTCTCCTACCCCAACTGGTCGAGGCAGATGTCCATGTACTCTAAGTCTGGTTCTGTCAGAGATTTATTCTTGCTCATCATGCTCCTGTTGGCTTTATCCATTATAATTTGAAGGTCTAGACGTTACCATGTAAAGTGCCTTGAGATAATGTACGTTATACAAATAAAACTGGATTAAACTGATTATTATCCTCTCAGATCGAGCTCTAAAAAAACAAAAAAACCACAACATATTTTTAAAGTTAAATTCTAGGGAACAAACAAACACACACACACACACACACTAAAGTGAATTTAACTTTTTCATGTACATGTAGATGTTAAAGAACACTGTTATTGGAGGGGAGCTTAGGTCTGGAATTCATCTCCTCCTAAGTGGGGGGTGTTACCTCAGTGACCACAGTACAGTCTAGTGTAGTTAAGGCCTCCTGTGAAGTTTATGACCCCTGTAAATGAAGTCATCTTTTATGTAAGTGGGTTATTGTTTTTGTGTGTGTGTGTGTGTGGGGGTCAGGTTGTCTTCATCTGTGCACATATGCATGATTCATAATCAGATGCAGATTTTTCATCAACCCACTTATTGTATAATGTGTCACGTTAACATTGAGGTCTGTAAGCCAACATTGTTCAATATAACATGTTTCAGTAGGTTTTGGTTTTTTTAAATCATGTGCTTTGCATGTTTTATGTGGATGGAAATATTGTATATTACTGAATTATATTACTAACCTTAATCTACTGCAAGTGATTCCCTGAGGACATAATACTTCATGGTGAAGAAGGAGCAGTTAGTCACTTATTCTAAGCACTTCACTTATGGTGCTTTTCCACTATAGAGTTCTAGCACGACTCGGTTTTCCATTTGGAATAGTACCCACTATGGTGAGGTTCCAAGAGAACTGAGCCGACAGTGTCGTCACTGGAAGAGTCATGAGCATTTTAACTGTAGATCCGTTAAAAAGACTTCAATATCCTGAAAACATTCAACGCTCATCTCCAACATTTAGCAAAGACATTTCTAACATCTCAACATTTAACAGAGCAGTCTGCTGTATTTAGCCACATAAACTCATTCTAATGATTCAGAGTCACTAGTTGTTGTGTTTGTGTTGCATATAAAACTACGTCATGAGTCCAGGCGAGTATAGTGCGACTGAATAATAGAAAAGCGCCATTACAATCTTAATAGACATTCTTCTATTGTTGATTTTGTTTCTTTTGTTGTTTTTAAAAAGTAATAGTAAATCCAAGAGACTGAGTTTGTTAGACATCCTGGAGAGTGAAAACAATAAAACCACTGTCAAACTCAAACTAAGTCAGATATGTACAGAATATTCAAATTAACACCTGGTCTACCTATAACCTGCACATTTACTATATTGGTTTAGGTTTTAAAACTAATGACATGTATCAGAATGTGGAGCAAATCATATTCAACACATAGATAGCAGCTATTTTGTTGATGACAATTTGGAATTAATGAATACATGCATTCTTTGTCTGGGTACAGGGATGTGGGATTAGGACTTTATTTTATTTTTATTTATTCATATGCACAATGATAAAACAAATATATTTATACATATATATATATATATATATATTCCATAATACAAAGGCAAATATTTGTGCAGGAGAGGAAAAGACGTGCAAAGGGCTTACATAAAACCCTCCCTCAATACAAAATCACTAAAACAAATGAACTAATAGAAAATACTTTTTTTATTGTAATTATTAATACAAAATGAGAAATAAAATAGTTTTTACAACAATGTGGACTTTGCCAATACTGTGTAGTGTCGAACGATGGTACATGCACTGTATACGTGCACACATACACACAGACGCATTAGCAACTCCCAATTCTCTCAGCCGTGACCTTTTAAGTCTGGGTCAGTGATTCCCACAAAATGAACAAAGAGAAAACTTGTCGTGGAATCTCGGCTCCCGGTCGCTCCATACTGAGCTGCCTGAGAGAACAATGCTGCAGGTGAGAAGTTGGACGCCACTCACCGTCCTGTGGCATCACCTGAAGCAGCTGCAGTGCATTCACAGATGGACAGAACTCTGTGTATGTAATGATGTCATCTGCTGACCCAGGTGATCCAGGTGCAGTAGATACGCTGCATCTACTGCATTCAAAGTTTGACATTGGCTTTCTTGGTCCATGCTTTCATCACCCTATTGACCAATCAGCGTGAGACTCACTCCATCCTTTTATAAACGCCTCTGGAAGCTCTGTGTAATGCTGTTGATGAGTTAACATCAGAGGAGGGGGTTTAGTTAACCTTATTAATCAATGAACTGGACTACTGCTCTTGTTCTAGTAGCACTAGCAGGAAAATGATTTCCTGAATGAAGAGTGAACGCCTCTGAAATGTTTTATAATAAATTGGCAATGACCCTATTTATATATATATTTATAATCCTTAAAAGGTTGTTAAAGGTAAACTTAGGTTTAACTTTCCCGAGAGGGAGAAGCCAAAAGTCAGAAAGTACAAAAGTCTTAAAACTAGAAAAACTTGCAATATAATACAAAGACAGAAATCACTGAAGGAAAACCTAAGCACAAAAATCTTGTTTCTCGTCTATTTAACCTGGAATGTATCAGAGAAAATAACAGATAATAGAAGAAGTAAAAATATTGATCCTGCTGTTCTGACATCTTCACCATTTCCAACAAATCTCGTCATTAATCAACCACAAAAACCTGGAGAGAAGAAGCATGGCTGCACTGATACTGGAGGAGTGTTGTCTTAAGGAAACACAGTATTGCAGAGAAATGGCTAAGGTCAACAACAGAGCCTTGCATTGATTCCTCATATGTGATAAGGTCAAAAATCATCATGGGACCTTTGCTCCTGGGTATTTTCCAGTCATTCTTGCTTCTCATAATCTGTGGGAAACTTGTCTGCTTTTCACAGTTCAATGACCACTCATCTCTGTTGCAATCACAACGCCCTCTCTGCACGCTGACAGTCCAATGCCATGTACAAATCATCTAATGTGATTTAGCCTCTTTGTTGCTCTCAGCACTGTGGGTATTTTTAACAGAGCTGCTGGATGATGAGAGTCACATTTCATCCATCCACCGTAATGGTGAATCCTACATAATGTTCACATTTGAAATGAATATGCTTCTGATATACAGACTGGATGCTGCTTTGAGAGCTGTGATGACTTATTGATTTGTAAAAGAAAAAAAAAGAGCTAAAACTGTTTGTGTGGAAGAGATAAATGTAAGAAAACTCACTACCTTTCATATTAAAACAGCCACTACAGGTCCTGCAGGTACTGTAGTCTGCAAACACAACACAACACAACACATGATTGATAAAAACCCAGGGGCCTTAGTGAGGATGACTTAGTGGGTCAAATGTAGCCTGCAGATAGTGGGAAAAATGAACTAATGTGCACACACACACACACACACACACACACACACACAGAGGGTAATCAGACAGCACTAAAAATAAACCATGTAAAATATTTAACTTAGTGACCCAGAAAACAACCTCAGCGTAATCATGTTTGCACAAGCAGAGGACACCACAGCGACCGAGCCATGATATCATTACGCCTCATGTGTTACGGCTGTTTTCACTCTAGTGTCTGTCGTCATGGTAACATATCATATGCAAATTAAATATGTGTCGTTTTCGTCTTTTGTGAAAATGACTAACACAATCAGGTCATTTAGCATCATATGATCAAAGGGCACTACACGCCTTCCACTTCCAAGAGGCGTGGCTAACGGACATAAATGAAAATGCCTACAATGATTCAGATGATGATCTGAATGATTACAGAGAGACAGAAAATGTGTCAACATTTGTGCTTGTTGTAGTTTTGTAGAAGTGATGGCGTCTGATGACTTTTCCCTGTGGGAGCTCCGTGGAGTCCCTTCACATGGAAGCAACAGCTGAATTGAAAGACTTTGGTGTCCGTAGGGTTGGATGTCTATAAAAGCTAAACATCAGTTCTTCAAGAACGTGCAAATTCCACACAGAAAGGTCCTCAGTAGAATTGGGATTTTAACCGGTGACCTTCTTTCTGTGAGGCAACAGTGCGAGCCACTACTCCACCAGAACAACATGAACTGAAATTGATATATAAAAGTATCATAAAAAAGCGCTTGTTGCAGTGGTGGGAGAGGAAGAGGGTTACGGGGGCAACAGTTCAGTTTGTGCACGGCTGCAGGGTAACAACTGTTCTTTAGTCTGGAGGTGCAGCATTTAAATGCCCTGTAGCATCTTCCAGAGGGCAGCAGTGGAACAGATGGGCGTTATCTCTCCCAATCCTACAGGCTCTGTTGTAACTGTGGGACCTGTACCTGACCTCCATGAGAGCGAAGGGTGAGTCCAGTGATTTCTTTGTGCTGCTTTAACCGCACACACCAGAGCTGAACCGTGATGTAATGAGTAAGAATGCTTTCTACTCTGGGAGACGTGACGTCCCTCCTCGGCTTCCTGAGGAAGTACAGTCAGACTCTGAGCCTTCTTGTTTGTGACCACATGATGAGGGTCCCCAGGACTATCGCTGGATACTTGCCCCACTCCTCATTTACTACCCTCAGTGGAAGATGCTCATCCTCTCATTGGCCACGATGAAGTCCATATCTTCTTGATGTGTGTTTTCTGCACACCACGCTGTAAATGTGCAGACCTTGTTACCATCTCAGATACGTCCCACTGTTGTTGTATCATCTGCAAACGTAAGAGCAGATTGTATCTGACTCTAACCGTCCTCTTTAACACCTCTGGTGGAAACAGCAACAACCTCCATGCATCAAGGGTTGAAGGACCTGCATTTGGTCAACATAATGACTCTCTCGACAGGTATCCAGCCTTCAAAAGCTAAATACCACAAATATTTGCACCAGTCAGAACTGAAGAAGCCAAGTTAAGCCACACAGACTGACAACGTTATGAAATAAGGAAACACAATTAACTGGAAAGAACATCCATTTTAGTCCCCAGTTAATATTTAGTTAGACACGTTTTTTGCTAACACTTTATTTTGATAGGCCATTGTTGACCTCTGTTCTGCATCTGTTGGGTTTTAACAGGTAATCTGTATCATGTCAACAGATTATCTCTTGATACTTGCTGCCAGTCGTACAACCCTTTACAAAATACCATTTATTGTCAGTGTTATTAACCGTCTTATAACTACTTCTCTGTAGCTGTTTCACCATCTGAAGAGTTCACTTGACTCACTTTACATTTCACAGGCATTATATATTGTTAGTCGATTATCTGTTGACGAGATGTTTCTGTCTTTTCGAGAATGTCCTCCAATGAAACGTACATATAGGTCGTGTGCAGGAATTACGACCTATGTTTTTACGCTTTCAAAACCAGCGCCCCGAGTGGTTGTATACATGACAGCATCTTCGATGATTTCACCACCGACAGTCCACTCAGTGACGAGAGCACTGCGCCCGAGTGCGGTCAACAAGGGTTCGGTTCCTAACTATACCACCTTTTTAATTTTTACTGCCTGTCTTTTAAACCCTGTCTTTTTTGCCCTAACCCTAACCTCAGTAACACCTGTGCGTATTCGAGTTAAAAAATACTCGTAAAAACATACGTTTACGTCGTATTCACGACCTAAATGTACGTTTCATTTGGAGGACAGGTTGGCTTTTCTGTTGACTGTCAACTATCCTTCTGTGGAAACTACACTTGCATCCGTAAACGTGTCAGGTCCAAAAGTGGCTAACTGTTGGCAACAGTAGTCAGACCGTGTCATTCATGATTCTGAATATCTGATGACTATTAGAGACAATGGACAAAATTTTTTTTCCAGCTTCTTCCTCTCCAGGGTTTGGCAGAGATTATATGGCCTGTATAAACGGGCGTGGCCCCCTCGTGGCTGTGGTCAATTTAGAATATCCAATTAATAATGTGCAATGGGGATTGGAGGGGATTTGAAGCAGCAACCCTCTGGTTACAAGCCCAATTCCCTTCCACTTGGCCACGGGCTGCCTTACAGTATTCCTAAAATGCAACAATTAAACTTGTTGAGGGTCCAGACACACAAGTTAAAGAACACCTAACTTTGAGACAGACAAAAAACATGGTTTCAACACCAGTGAATTATTAAACATTGTCTGTCTCCATTGAAACCTTGAAACTGGAATAGTCATGAGAAAAGTTCAAGATGCCCTAAAAATCACATGAACTTGGAGCTGAAGTTCACTGAGTGACCCCCACATGTGTCCTCCTTGGTTTGGCTGGGATGACAAAGAGGACGCGGTGATTGGCACGGCCCTCTGTCGTGGTTGTAGCTAAACAGCCATGTTCATATTCAGCAGTGATATTGGCCTTTAACCCCTGGTGCAGACACCATTACCATTTAAGAGTTGCGCTGAATGTCCAGGCTGGTGCACAACACCATCAATATTAATGTTCTGTGACTGAGGCGGCTTTGGAAGAACTTTCTCCCACATCAATATTGATGGTGTTGCCATACATCGGAGCCGGGGCCCTCTTTAAGGATTTATGAGAGGAACACTGAAGGCGGGGGTTGGTGTTTGTGTGAGAAGGAGGCCAATGCCATTTTTGGTCGGCACCTCAATGATGTACATTTTCCTGCCTTTCAGAGCAATTTCGCTGGGAGAGGGGTGAGTCCAGCCCCCGCTTGATGAGATATGAGTGGAGAGAGGACGTGTGGAGACAGATCCAATTCCCCCGCAATGCTTTACTGGACATGATAGTTATGGAAAAATGACCGTTTCATTTCAGGGGATCTGGGAATGCTAAATGGGCGTCTGTTGATTCTGGAAAGGGGGTTATTGCTTTTGGGACATCTTCACAAACACTCCACTGTTGGACCACACATGCAGACACAGCTCTAATTCATTATAATATTAGCTTTGGAGACGCATCGATCCATATATCAAGTCTCGCAAGGGCGTGCTGGAGAAGGAGTCGCAGGGATGGCCCCCGCTTGTTGTGCACTCGTATAAATCATACAAAGAAAAAGAAAGAGGAAATGAATTCAAATAGAAAATGAACTTTGGCTTTGTCTCATTCTCGTAAAGCACTGGCTGAATTCAGCTGCTGTTGTCATGGCACATCAAATATTATAGGCTATTCAAGCCAGTGAGGATAAACCGTGATGTTGAGTGTTTTAATGCAGTAACATCACAGCAGAACATGTGAAAAAGAGAATTTGACTGAAAATGATTATTAGTGTTGTTGTACTGCTGGAATGTAGACACAAGAGTTTCCTAAACTTTCCGTATGGGGACCCACGTTTTGTCATGTGACCCAAATCACAATCTAAATTGTAGCCAATGCAGTTTTGTGCCAAATGTAGCGACTCAGCTACAGTACAGTGCCAATTTGTTTGAATTGGTAAATGAATCATTTCCAAATGTTGCATGTTAAATCTCTTCATTTTAGGCACGTTGGTGCGTTTCCATTATATATATATATACAGTTCTAGCACTGCTCGGCTCAACTCAGCTCTACTCTACACTTCATTGTTCATTACTATACGTCCTTGACCAAACTGCTGTGGTGTTGTTTGATACACAAACTGGTGACGAGCAAAGCACTTCTTGTCTGTGTAGTGAATCATTAGAATCAGACAGTTACGGAGATTAGTTCAATACTTCCTGCAGACTCTGTCGCTAAGTACAACAGACTCCTGTTTTTCAGCTCACTCTATTGAGTAGAGGGTGAGAAATATGAGATTACAGTTACTGTACAACACAATATTCCATTGTTGTTATCGCAATTAAAATAATGATGTTATTTCACAGAATTGAATACATTTAAAAATGTGAAAATTGTGACTGGATGTCATAGCATGTGATGAAAACACTCATGAAATGTGGCACTGTGGCACTAGATTGTATAACCACCAATGGCTCGAGGTTAGAATGAACAACATGGACCTTTGTTTTGTCTCTCCCTCCTTTTAGCTCTGTTATCCTTCAGTGATTCATAAATCTTAAAACTTAAAACCTTACTCACATTTCTTGTTTGATTAACGGCATGATCACACTCACCTTGAAACATCACTTTATTTATTCATTCATTCATTCATTAGTGTTATCTGTGTTCCTTTTACTTAACTTTGAAAATGTGTTAATTTATATGTGTTTTACTACATTTATCACGTCGGTCAATGTCTGTAATATGGTGAACAATGAAGTGTAAAGTGATCTTGACATGATATGATATATATGTATATACAGTATGTATATATACACAGTGTATACAGGTAAACACACTGTCACAGTGATGGGAGGCTGAGCAGTAAAACAGTCTGTGGTCAGTGCGTTTAACATTTAGAGTTTATAGTTTCATTATCCTTTATAAGAACAGACTCTGTGAGTGTCAAGTGTTCATCGTGTCTCAGGACAACTGAGAAATAACATCTTGCAGAACAGAAATCCGACAAAAGAAGGGTCACCCAAACACGTTCCACCTCCCCGTCCTCCTTTCCATTTAATACCCCGATCCATTTTGATGCCGAGCCACGAGCGGGACCTCTGTGGGGAGACAAAGAGTGACCTCAATTCAATTTGACATGCCGCCTATCGATCTGGGCGGCTGTATCCCCCAGAGATGGACGTCTAACTCGCCCTTGTTCTGCCAACACTCACATTTAGCAACAAGATAAAACGCGTCGTCTTAATAAACAGGATCCCTCCACGCGTCTGGCCTCGTCTGCCCGAGACAAAATTACAAACTGTGACCTGCTACCACGAGGCTTCGTCCTCGTTCATCCTCGGTTGGGTCCTTTTACTAAATTGAAAGTGTGTCATAACAAACAGAGAAGGCGTCTGGCTTGAATGTAGGTGAGTGGTGCAGATGTCATCTCTGTCAAAGGAGCAGCTCTTGTAGTTTTTAACAGGCAGGTCCGTGACATGGAGCCGGGACAATTACTGTCAGAGCACAGCGGGTGATGAATCTGCTCCCTTATTGTGCTCGGCATCTCGACCTCTGTCTGAGACCTGATACAGACAAGTATCTTCAGACCAGTCAAACAGATATCACATCGTTTTCACATGTGGCCGTAATCTTACTATACATTAGGTGAATCTGCTGAAGTTTGTGCTCCCTGCACCTAAAGCACGGTGAGATTCAGCTACTTGAATGTACTGCTTGTACTGCATGATCATTTAAGTATATACTTGTACTTTCTCCTCACCATGACACAGACCTTTCTGATGAGAAACTCCAGCAGTTTGTAAAGTCCATCAGAACATCAGTGTTTAAATTAGCTCATGAGAATGAAGGGGCTCTGGATCTACTGCTGCCTTGTTTGATAAACGTGTGTCATTGATAAGAAGTTCCACTGGAGGCAGCAGTGGATCAAAACCATGTCTCTGCTGGGATGTAAAGTTATTGATTTTGTCTATGGACTTTGGTGCAGTAGAATGAGCAGTTTTCATTTGGTAAAATCATCGAGACTGATTTTATTGGGTGAGCTTAAAACCATTTCCCTTGCTGTTTCCCATCACTGCTCATAAAACTATACATTCTTTTTGAGCTATATTACAAATTTGCAATATGCAAAGTCAGTTACACACACAGAAATAATCTGCCATGGCTGCACATGATGCTGTGGGTGGGACATATGGCTGTGATTTGTAAACCTGAATGCACTCGGCTGCTGAGCCCAGTGTTTGCCATAAATGGCAGGTGTGCAAAATTGAAGTGCAAAAGTAATTCAGCTCCTGCCATTCAAAGGAGCTCTGTCAGTTTGATTTACCTGTGCACATTAACACACACACACACACACACACACACACACACACACACACACACACACACACACACACACACACATATTCATATGTTGAAGGAAAAAAAAGAAAAAGCTGCACCTCCAAAATGGGGGTTGAGGGGTCATGGTGTTTGGCCAGGAGTGACAGCTCTGAAATGAACGCATAAGTCAATCGGCTACTATTTCACGCACACACACACACACGCACACACACACACACACACACACGTGGGAGTGGGAGGTAATATGGTGGTGGGCAGTTAGGTAAGGTGGGGACTGGGGATTAGTGGTGTAGTGTAGTGAGGAGGGAGGTGTTAAGAGCATAAGGTCACCATGTGGGAGGAGAGAGAGTGTGTGTGTGTGTGTGTGTGTGTGTGTGTGTGTGTGTGTGTGTGTGTGTGTGTGTGTGTGTGTGTGTGTGTGTGTGTGTGTGTGTGTGTGTGTGTGTGTGTGTGTGTTTTTCTCTTTCTTTTGTCTCTGGTCTTTCTGACTATAGGAGCTATCAGCAGCTATATTTGCACATACACAGTGACACACACAGAGTGACACACCTTGAACTCAGAGGTCAAAGATCACGTGTGTTCCTCTAGCTCCTTCTGTTTAACACACACACACACACACACACACACACACACACACAGTGCAGGCTGTGTGTGAATGCCAGTTGAAGCAGGAGGAAGCCTCAGAGACACACGTTTAAAATCATGGATCCATCCACAGTGCTGATTGGTAAATGTGCTACTTTCTCTCACTGATATGCAAAGAAAACCTTATGCAAAGGGAACGCCTTCTTTTCTATTCTAAAGAAACATGCGTGTACTTGTTTGCAGTAATGATGTCATAATCAGGCTTAAAAAAGCCTGCTACTTTGGATTGATGAGCAGATAAAGTATTTGCTTAAGATCACTATCAAAATACAAATACAAAAACCTCTTAAACTTCTTAATCAAAGGATTTAGAGAGGCCTACTGGCACAAATATGATAAATGATGTGTACTTTTTGGGGGGGAAGATTAATTATAATAATTTTATATTAAAATGAATCCTGCGTAGCTACATTGTGTCCTCCATTCCACATTGGACTGCCATTTTACAGACACACACTGGCTTCTTTAAGCGTGTAAAATAATCCACCATGTCCTAGATTATTTTACATGCTTAAAAGGGTTGGAGTGAGGAGCAGGGATGAGCTGATATGATACAGAAGATCCAAAAACCCTAAATATCTCATCAATAGTAGATACAATGCTCTAAGTTAGGTTGTTTTCTGATGATGTTTTCTCTTTTATGCATAATTGTTGAAGCATTATGTTTTTGAAACAGCTTATTATGCACAAATGTGTAGTAGTTTAAGGACCTTGTACTTTGTTATTGTTCAGTATTCGAACACAATATCCACTATGAATTGATTGGTTGCATTATCAGTATATGTATCGGATATGACAATATAATATATAATATAATAATATAAACTATAATAATATAAACTGAACCATCCCTAGTGTGGTGTAGTTTACGTGATATGCAGGTTTGAGACGTTGAAGAGATAATTGTAAATGAGTTTGATCCATCAGTTAAAGTATCTATGAGCTACAACATGAGCATGAACGTGCACCACTGTAGCTGTGGGGCTAACACAATCACTATGGGAGCTCTGGAGTAAGTTGAGCCATTTATGTACGAGTGAATCACTGAGTGAGTTTCATGTCTTATATATTTAACCATATATATATATATAATATTAAAGATTGTGCATTTTTATGTTTTTATGCAAACCCTTTACATATAGTGTTAATACAGGCAACGCAGACCGACTCTTGGTGACAATATTTGAAGGTTGAAATCATCCGGCTTGTATTTGAGCAGAAGTTGTAAGTGACGTTCTGATCCTGTGGCCCATTACACGTATGCATGTCCATATAAATGCAGCAGTACACTGTAGTGTTGGACATGTAAAGCACAGCAGAACAACTCACTGTGAACAACATCATTTTATTTCAGTTAATGGAAACTCCATATTTTCAAACAAAAGTTGAGGGGATAAGAAGAAACTCCTGGAAACGTTTTTGTGAATTCACTCATCAACAGTTTGACAACACAGTGCCGTGTTGGAAATGTGATACAGGTTGTCAAAACAATTCTTTTATTCAACGGGAATAAAAATCAAATCAAATAAAAACGACTTCAACAAGTCCTACGCTAGGTCACAGTCATTAGTCCAACTGGGGTTATATTGTAACATAGACTGAGGTTTTCAGAGGTTAGTGGTACATTTGTCTACAGTATCGGTACAATGAATTCAAATGACATGAGTCGAAGATGAAAATATCATCAGGACGTGGAAAAGAACTTACATGAAGTCTAAAAAAAATGAAAGTGCTGATGATATTATTCTCACAGGGTTTTCTTTCTATTTGAAGTTGACGTCTGCGATGACATTGTGCGCACGTGATCAATTTTCTTTACGTCATATGAGTTCATTTCCTCTGCTGACAGGACATAATACCTGTTATAACAGGTAACGAGCGATTATGGCACAGTCATAAGATACAGTAAATGCTCAGTGACAAAATGTTTGTTCTAAGGCAAGTACACCTACTTTTGTAAAAAAACACCCCCTCCCGATACTAACAATCATGACAAAAAGAGTTGTGTCCCTCCTGTGAGAACGTCACGGAGGAGAATTAACATGGGCTTTTTGAACAAATGACACCAGGGTAATAGGAATCTACCAGTGCTGTGATTTTACAGGAGATAATAAGTGTGGGTTCAGATTACAATGCAAGTGCCTCTGCTTTTATTTTTGTATTTATGTTTTACAAACTCCTCTCCCCCCCGAAACAAGTATACAATCAAATTATAAACAAACCAAACATTACTTTTCATCACCAACTCTACTGCAAAAAAATACAAATAAATCCAAACAATATGCATTTTCAGCTTTGGCACAGGCTGCTGTTCAATGTGAATTTTGCTGGGTTTCTTGTATTTTTTTTTTCTACTTGTACTGATATTGGCATGTGTGTGTGTGTATGTGTGCGTGTGTGTGTGCGCGCGCCCCCACCCTTTGAACCTGAGCTTTTCCCATAGAAGCCTAATATGCTGTGGATGTCTATGAATCAATGGTATGCTGTACGTACGTATGGACACAGTCATAAGTATTCTTCTCTCCATATAAACAGTGCTAATACAAACACACAATAAAACACGTCCTCTGCAAAAGTCCAAGACATTTTGGCATTTGTCTTTTTTAATGGCTTCAGGGTTTTTTGTTTTGTCAAAAACGAGTCAGTTCACCGCGGGCCTCGTGCTCTTGCTTGTAGAGTCTGGTGAGCCCTTGCTTGGTGTTGACCGCACTGCGACGCTTGTACGCGGCCCGTGTGAACGTCGGCAGAGCAAACGTCTTTTTAGTTTTCTGGTTTTCTTCAGTCTCTGTTTGTGTGTGTGTGTGTGTGTGTGTGTGAGTCCAACAGACCTGCTGGTGCAGTGTGCAAAAACCTCTTCTACCAACCGCTCCGTCTCACGCTCCATCTCACGCTCCATCTCAAACATGGACGTCGTGGTGGCGGTCTGCAGTGGACCGCCATGCTTCTGCAGCGGTGGTCTATGGGTAAAATGACTGGCTGGTTTATGGACGCGGGACAGTAACGGGCTGTACCGTCAGTGTGGTTTTCTTGAGTGGAATGGTGAGGACGACGAGGAGAAAAGCGCGGATACAAGTATCAGATGGAAGCTCGGTGTGACTTTCTCCTGCGGCTTCTTCTCCACCTGGTTCACGGCCCGTTCTCGTTATAGTGGAGGGAGAGCGGTCGCTCGCGCTGCACGGCGGGCATGTAGGGCCAGTTGTAGCTGGAGCCCGACAGCAGCATGTCACGCAACAGTGTCTCGATGGGTGTCTTGCCAACCAGGCGCACAAAAAACAGCTGCTCGATGACCGGAGACGAGACGATTCGCAGGGAGGGCAGGCGGAGCAGGAGGCGCCCGAAGCGGTTTGGCTGGCTGGGATACTGGTTTCTTACGTACTCCTCCAGGGCACACTGAGATTTCTCCTGAATGCTCTCCACGTGGGCAACATCGGAGAGCCCCATAGCATCTGGAGGTAAAGAAGAGAGATAAAGATTGAGACTTTAGCATGTTGGACACTTTACCTCATGCAGGCCTGGAAATAAGTAATGTGATTACATCCAGTGAATACATCCAAATGAATATTGACGACCACTCTGAGCTGCTTTACGCCACAGCTTTTGCCATTCACTCACACAGCGGCACATTGTGTGTGTGCAGCATTCACACATCGTATTATTTTAAACCTGATTAAATGTAGTCAAGACTCCCTGGCGTCCGCCATGTTTTTTTACATCCTCTCCCAGGTCAGAGAGATGTCATCGATTCAGAGGTTGTCACTACAGAGATATGCTGTAGATCTACTACACCTCTGTGTCAACCTTTCCCCTCAACTGGAGGTCACGTTCTAACCACCCCCTCCTCACACATGCCCCTCCCACCAAACCCTCGACATGGCAGGGTAAAATAAATCGAGCTACTTTTCCGAGGGATTTAACAAACGCAGGCGAGCGACGCGTGAACTCACATTCGACTGCACGTTGACTGCGGCCTGTCTCTGCCCCCTGACTGAACCCACGTTTTGAAAGGGCAGCTTTTTCGACGAGGGCAATCCCTCTCTCAAGTTAATTCTTTTAGTCTGCAAGCTTGGGGCCGCAGGTCTCAGCCTGTCACCCTGCCTTTTTTCACCTCACACTTTGACGTGTTCCCTGTGTAAATCCTTCCCTGCTGGGTTTGTAACAAAAACAAGAAGTCATTCACCTTATGTTTTAATCTAACGTGTCAAGCCCTCACCACCCCAGCAGTGACTGTTCTCATCATTCTGGGGGAATGATGCTGTATTTCCCTTCACTGGACAGCTGGACCCTTTTTTAATGATGTTTGTGTCAAGCCACCATTTTGGGTTCTGCGTGACGAGGTGGTCATCATCTCAATGGGATTAGCAAATCTGCCTGTGTGGCTAAAACCACTCCGCGTGCCAAGACGGCTGCTTGGGAAAACGCTTTTCCACGCCAAGCTATGCTGTGTTCTTTTGTCTTGGGCGCACGCACACACACACACACACACACACACAGCAGGTCAGTGGGTGTAAGGGATCACGGTGGCAGGGTGGACCGAGATGCCCAGTCTCTGATGTGGTTTGATGGGCCTGGGCTCCAGGGGGGTGGACTCAGAGGGAGGTGAGAGACAATTGTTGTCTTTAGTTGTCAGGGTTGTTTCTAGTGGGTCTCTCCTGCTGTGTGTGTGTGTGTGTGTGTGCGTGTTGACATTCAAACTCCTGTTAATATTTGCTGCATTTTCCCCCCGGAGACTCTTGGCAAGATGTGCAACTTTTTCTTGTGATGAGCGCACACGTGGGTGCATCTGTTCAAATACAGTGCGGTCACATGGGGTGCTCAGGGCTACTGGGGTTATGTAGGTCAGAGGGCGGGGGGTCCTGGGCTTGGGCTGGTGTTAGGCTCAGAGAGGAGGGGCGGTTTACTGGTTTTAATAATAGATGGGATCATGAATCACGATGGCTGATGAAGGCACGGAGAAGTGAGCGGTGGATCAGCCACATTTATGGAGGTGAATCAGCAAAGCCACGCGAGGGAGGCGAGGAGGAAACGTGCGACCAAGAGCGCAGACAACACACGCGTTCCCTCCACGGGTCACAAAGCATGAACTCTCAGTGAAGAGTCTCCCACATGTGACACTATTGTGGCTCAACGGTCGGCACTGGAGCCGCAGTGACCACTGGGATTAACCTCAGCAGCGATTCAATCCTCACACACAGTCAGTATGTTTGTGAAATAAACAATATTTTATTGCTTTTGAGACACAAAACATAGATTTTTTTTAGCCTATCATTTTTTACTGATGCTACAAATAAACAACAAACTTTTTGTGTATTAGCATTAAAACTCTACTGATGTTTCAGTCCACTAGATGGAGCCAAGTTCTAGAGCTGTTGTGGGACTTAAATGTCGTGAAAATATCGTGTAACTAGGTTTTTTATGGAGAAATTTAAATTAATTTTCGACTGACTGAAATTGTATTGAATTGAAATTCTCAAAGTCGTAGTAAAAGTCCCAGATAAGAAACAACTACATGTGTACCTTCAGTCGGACCAGAGCCACACATTAGAAACATAAAAACAGCAACAAAAACACTTGGAACGGTGCTTGCTAACAAATAGCCACATGCTAAACCAAAAAAAACCCTTATGCTAATAGGTCAAAAGGGGGCATATTAGCCCCAAGCAAAGCAGAGGCAGACACACTTCAGTCAATAAATTAATTCCCCACTAGTGCTCATCATTTGGAACTCGAGTGAACTCTTTGTACTTTGGGCTATTACAAAGGTATTTGACCTATATCCATCTTATTTTTTATGAATGTATCTGTTGTGATAATTGATAATTGATAATAATGGGATTGTCAAACGTTGTGTACTTTTTAACTGATCTACATAGTCTGCTTTGTTCGGTTTGATTTGATGTGTTGGACCACGCGCTCGTGACTCTTCCACCAATCAGTGGCCGGCAGTCTGGTGACGTCACGTTTTAGTACAGACTCAGCTCGTTTGGAATCTCACCGGAGCAGGTACTTGAAAAAGTACCAGGTGCTATCGCTAATGGAAAAGCAACAAAAAACCATTCAACCTGGCTCTGTCCCTTGAACACAGTCAGACATCATAGCTGGCCATAAAACCCTAGTATTTAATAATATATGAAGTCAAATAGGTACATTGTGGGCATTAGTGGTGCTGGGATCAGCTTGAGCATTTGGAGGGCCAACCCCCGACCCAATACAAAATCAACATTTGATCCTCATGTGGAGGATGAAGTGGTAGAAGACGAGTACGTCCCTCCGGACCAATCCACCTCCGTGTATATCCTGGTCTCAACATTCTGTTTGTGTTTCTGTACATGACAGTGTTTAATGATTGTGCCTCATTCACACTCACCGGACGTGAAGAGCACAATGGACTTGAGGCAAGAATATTCCGCCGTGTCCACCTGGAGGGCCTTCAGCTTCTCCACCTGCTCCTGGAAGACGCGGATGTGGTCCATGAAAGCCACCACGCGCTCTGCTGACATGGGCGAGGCATGCAGGCCGGCTGCTGCCAGCAGGGGCGCCACATGCAGCGGCATCGAGCACTGCGCTGCATTCAGGACAAACAGCTCGCTCCATGACATGCGCAGCAGTGCCACCTAGACGAGAGGTGATACGGCGTTAGTACGTGAGCACGCTATCTCCAAACATCTCCACACAGTGGATTCACGACTGGTTTTAGTGACAGACGATGACGTCAGGTGTAGAGCTGGGGAAAATCCTACCACAATATACTTTTTAGTGTCATATAATATTGATATATATATATAATAATGTCATATTATTGTGTGAACGTGTGGTAAACTAAACTATCAGTTAATGATGACAAACAACAGTGACGTGTGTTTATGATGTTTAAGAGAGAGCTTTTTAATATAAGCAGAGGTTTCTCTCTGTTACAGATCACAGTCACACTTGGCATGAACATGAGCCAGAGTGTAATTAGATTATTCTAGATGTGCACTGAACACCCAGTTCTAAAACAGGTGATGTTATTTAAAATGATATTTACTACAGAAACCTATTTAACTGTGTATTTATTCACCAAGTGAAGAAGGAAGCATGAGTAAAGTAGTGAAAGCATCAATTCTGAACACAATCCAACATCATCTGTCAGTGTCAAAGGTCGTAAACATTAGAAAATAAGTTGAGTTGATTTAGTGAGTCATAAAACTCCTCATGACAGAAACAGAAATAAATAACTTTGTTTTTTTACAAGTGTGCAGGGCAATGATGACATCAGCACTTTTAAGTGAACAGTCAGGACTTTGGTCATGACTTTTAAAGTCAGAGGTTTCAAAAATGACAGATCACAGGCTGGGAAATAAAAACTGAAATATTGAATTGTAATGTCGGCGACCTAACATGACCCTCCGTCATACAGTATGTAACTCTGCTAATAACCATTCATTACCACAACCTTAATGCATTTGCATTGTTTTGTCTACACTGTATATATATATATATATATATGTACGTATATATATATATATATATATATATATATATATATATATATATATATATATATATATATATATATATGATACATGTCACAAAAGGTTGTTTCATCTTTTATTGAATAATAAGTGAATTAATTTTGGACAAAAGCGTTAACACAACACTGGCAACATAGAAATGCACAAAAAAGAGCTGAGGAAATGTTGTCTAACCTGTTTGTAAATGAGGGAAATGACTTATTTGCAATCTTGCTCCTGAGTGAAATGAGATGGCATCTCTATATGGAAACTCTAAACCAACAGCCAGCAACTGTTTACATTAACTTAGCATTAAAAACTGGAAATAATGGGGAAACTGCTAGTCAGACTGGAAGCAGTATCATGTTGTTGAGTCAGTAGAGTCTCTGACACAAGAGCGTCTGTATCTTACACCGTGTTTGTTGTAGCTATAGAGCTTTAGATTACATGGACTGGATCAGCCAGTCCATGTAATCAGGCTGTTCTTTCCAGCATCAGCATGTTATTATTTACTTATTTAGAGGAAATAAAATGTAATTATTACTTATAATAATTACATTTTTAGATTTTACATGATTTTATTCCAAACGTGTCCATGCACTGCAGTGCAGACACAAACACAAACACAGCAGACAATTTTGTGTGGTCATTTATTATTGTTCTTTTTTTATTTATGGAGAAAAACATGAAAGAAGCCATATTTGTCAACACCCGCTGAACTGTATCTATTAAAAGATTGACCAGGAAAAGTTTTTGACTCACCTGATCCATGAGCTGCAGATCAGGAAAGAAGGGGATGTTCTTTGCCCACTCCACAGCACTGAACAGCAACCTGGCTGCCAGTTCACAGATGTTCTCAATGCCCATGAGGTTGTTTCCCTGCATGCACTGGGCCCCGTAGCGAGATGTGGGATAGGGCTCAGCGCGCAGCAGCAGAGAGATGAAGCCGGACAGGTAGGGTTGGCTGTTGTATGGGTCAGTGCCGTTGGTCAGATACTGTCCCGGGCTGGTCTGAGAGTTGGATGTGCGTCCTCGTTGTACAGCTGAAAAACACAAGAGGAACAAAGATGAGAATTCACTCGTGTGAACATGTCTTTTGTACGTGTATGACCTGAAAATTACAGACAGGCAGACAGACAGACAGACAGACAGACAATTAGATAAACCTGACTATGACATGAGTAGTTTTTTGCCATACATTATTATTCTTTTTATTTTGGCCTCAGCATGCACAGAGACAAACCTAAAAGCCTGCAGTAGAAACATCAAGAAGAAGACGGAGGGTGACAGATAAGGGGGCAGGATGAGGGCGTAAGGGGGCAAAAGAGTGTACAAACGGCAACATCCCTCTGCCTCTTAAATATGTCAGCACTCTTCTTGTTTTAGTGGCGGGAAGGCGCTGGAAAGCGTCCAGGCCAAGGACGCTTCTCTTCCACTGCTGTTGTGCATCAATGAGTAATGACGAGCAGCAGCTGGTAAAGACAGAACGCCTCTTCACACCTTTGCGTATGCATGTTATGCACCCGCACACACTTAAATACATACTGTACGCTTACGTCTCACTCCCTACCACTCCACCCCCAACCCAACCCAGCCCCTCCTCCCCAACAGCAAATGGCTCGGCCCGAGGCAGAAAAAAGAGAGAGCACGCAGAGGTCAAGCACTTACACACTCACACACACATTTGCAAGCGTGTGTGGAGTGATGATGATGCTCAGAGGCCCATTTGGAAAACACCTGTTCAGTCATCCCCACTGTCTGACTAATAACTTCATCTACTGTTACAGAGAGAGAGGAGGGAGGGAGGGAGGGAGGGAGGGAGAGAGAGAGAGGGAGGGAGGGAGGGAGGCAGGGTGGTGTCACACCCTGCAAAAAAAAACTTGTGTTGCTGTGGATGACTTTGTTGGAAAGTGAAAAAAACTGAAACTGTGATGATAAAAGGTGAAACGGCATGGAATGAGAGAGCAAGAGGGGGTAACTGAGAGCAGAGAGGGGGTAACTGAGAGCAGAGAGGGCAAAGAGGAAGGAGTGAGTTCAGTGTCCACTGACGTTAGCAGGTATATGTGGGATTTTGTGTCAGTGTCACTGTGACGCCACACATGTTTGCATTCTTTGTTTTTGGCGGCGTGAAAACTGCCCAGTCTGAATATTAGCATGTTCAGCCAAGTCTTGCATTCTCACGAAGGCTAATCGATGCTAATAAAAACCTGCACCTGCAGAACAGAGAGATGTGACCCCGGAGTGATTATTATTTTATTTATCTCTGAATGTAGCGTGAGATGAGGCTCCAGACAGCCAGCACTGGTTTACAAGAAGAGACAGGTGGAGGCAGGAGGTGGAGAGAGGGGTGAAAGAAAGGGGGAGAAGAGGTGGGTGGGTTAGGCGTTTGGAAAATGCTTTTAACTCTGCATCACCTGTCACCTCACCGCAGCAGCTGTGTCAATTGAACGCACCGTGGCACGTCTGAAGAACGAGAGGTCAAATCACTCGGGAGCATTATAAAAATACCTTTAATTTTAGCCTGCAGAAGAAGAAGAAGAAAAAATACTTCTGCACAAAAGGTGTTGACCTCAGACTGTTGGTTTTCTTTGTGAACTTGTGTAAACACGTGTTCCCGGAAAAGAATGTGGTCTCCTTAGGCAAACAGTGCCGTCTCACATGGGGCTGAGGTATGAAGAGGTGTTGCCTGTCACAAAGACAACGTTACACAACGTCACTCGCACTCCGGGAGCGCTCGTCTGTTGTCACGTTAGCCACACGTGTCTGTCTTTGCCGGATTTAACTGACAAAAGGGGAAAATAAAATAATCGTTTCTGAGCAGCAGTTTGTGCAAAGATCACCGTTTACTTCAGGTGCTCTGATGATTGGGCGGCGTGCCGTCACTGTCACTCACAGGAAGTTATTTTAATGCGGATTTGTTCAACATGTTCTACATATCAAATTGTCATCTGATGTCAGCCTTCCAAAACTATCACAAATCACTGTTGTGACAACATGGTTGTTAAAGGGATAAGTCGGGTTTACTGAAGCGGTGACAAGAAATCTTACCTCTGAAAACATGACATCAGACTTCAGACTAAAAGTTAGAATGAGTTATTTTTGCACACATAGCACCATAGACCCATCAGAGGATTTCAACCAGCAACTCTCTGGTTACAAGTCCTTTACTATCTGAAGCTTCTGGAACTCCTCATTCTTCTGCACCAAAGTCCAAATTAAATATAGACTATTTACCATGTAAAGAAAAAGCAATGTTAATAATCTTATAATAGTTTATAATCTTTAATGAAATAATATTACATTACTATAACTAATAGATTATGATCGGAGCATCTTTACCAAGAGCAGCTGGGATTGGCTCCAGCAGCCGTGTGAATGAATGAATGAATGAATGAATGAATGAATGAATGAATGAAGACCTCCTCCTGAAACAGTGTCTCCCGACATCGTCCTTTGTCTCAATTTGTCCGGCCACAGTTGCTGTCATGTCAACATATGCTGCTTTAGGGACACTTGAAATGTGTCAGAGTGACAAATTCTTTGTCTCAAAGATTCGTCCCCGACTGTCTGAGGACTTCTGCGACCCAGAACTGTCACCCTGTCCTGGCGTGTTACACATCCTCTCCGGGGGAACCCAGTGTCCTCGACCTCCATGGGGATTTGTCCACATTTGTCCACATTTTTTTTTATTTGTTCCATAAATTCCACCATGGGAACCTGCTGCGTCTCATGCTGCTGATTTGAGAATTCACAGCTATTAATCTGCTCTTATATTGATTAATGGATAATCCTGCAGATGGTGGCAAATCTACTTGATCCTCTTGACTTTTCAAAAGCCTCACTGTGGGGGTCACTCGTGGCTGAGAGGCAGAGCACTTGAGTGCGTCTGAATGAGACACACTGCTCTCGGTTGTTTCTCTCCTCGCCTACAGCTGACCAGAGCGAAGAAGAGAGAGAGAGACAGCGAGACAGAGAGAGAGAGACAGACCAAGAGAGAGAGAGAGAGAGAGAGACCAAAGCAACAGCGAGAATAGACAGAGCTGTATGTAGCATGACAGACGCGGGGACAAGGGAAAGATAAAGCAAAAGAGACAGAGATGATAGCAGAGAGAAACAGATGCCGGAGGATAAAGACAAAAAGGAAACCAAGGTCAGAGACGGAGAAAGAGAGAATGGAAGGGGGGGGATGGGAGAATAAAGTCTGATCTGGGTGTCTGCCATAATCTGTTTCAAGCTTCTTCATTTGTCCACTGTAGTTTACAGCTTCATGTAATTGACTGATCTTATCATTAGATATTGAGATGTGAGGTCGTCAAACAGCATTTGTATTATTCGGATTCCAAACCAAAGGTATTTTTAAAACAGTGGAACCATCCCAACTTATGGAATGGTTTGCCACTTCCCATTAGGCGAGCTTCACTTCCTGTTCTTTAAGTCTTTGCTCTTTAAATCTTAAAAACTCATCTTATCTATATCTATATGTACATATAGATATAGATAATCCCTGTCTCGGGCTCGCTCTGCAGGTACTTGTGACTCCTGGGCTGCAGGATCCAGCTCCATCTGCAAGGTTGTTATTATAATTATTAGTATTCTATATATATATATAATTATTATATAATAATAATAATTGTATTATTTATTGGTAATTGTTTTTTCTCGCCACTGTTGCCAAGTGCTTGTCGTTGGGTTTCTCTGTAATAAAAGTAGAGTCTTGACCTTAAGTACCTTGAGATCATGTACGGTATTTTATGGATAGACTCTATACAAATAAAACGTAATTTAATAAATGACATTATCATACTATCATAGTCACGATCGATTTAGAACTCTCCTGACTGACCTCAATACAAATGTTATACATCTGCTCCTCGTCTAGCCCTCTCCCTCTCCCCCTTTTGTCCTGTAATTTAAATTAAAATGATTTCCAATAACAACGTTTCACTGGAGCACAGTTTCCCAAACCTCTTTCCGCCCCCTGGTGTGAAGGTAGGACACGAGATGAGGACACGAGATGAGGGGAGAGCAGGAACATGCATGCAGACAAAGGTACCGAGGGACATTTCAGCTGTGACTTTCAAAATGCCACTTCAGCAAATGGCAGCTGGCAAAGAGCACGGTTCGCTGCCTGCCTGCCCTGGATTAGCCTCTGGGTCAGACTGTTAGTGGAATTACAGCAGCTAAATACAATTAAGGCCTATCAACATTTGGACTGAAAGGTCACTCTGCCGGGACAACACACACACATTATACGTTTGGATCAGTCTGAGAGTCGTGTTTAATACGGAGATTTTCCATTTCTAAAGCTTCTGTCACACACACACACACACACACACACACACAGAGAGAGACAAATCATAACATCACCCCGAGTGAACCTATGTCTCCATGACATGCACTGTTACAGCTCAGTGTGTGTGTGTGTGTGTTTCTCTCTGTTGCAATCAACAATATGTCGCTGTAAGTTAAAAACAGACTGACATATACATGGTATATACATGGTATATACCATGTATATACCATGTATATATATATAAATATATATAGTATATAGTATATAGTATATATAGTATATATATATATACTATATATATACTATATATACTATATACTATATATATTTATATATATATATACTGTATATACATGGTGTATATACCATGTATATACAGTATTATACCTGCAAGGTTTTCAGTGAATATTGTGCTGCTGCACTCGTGGCTGTGCTCCAGTTCAGGAGCAGCCGCCGTGTGCGATGTGACACCGTGCTCGGAGTTTTATTTTGGCCCTGAACTTTGACCTGCAGGTCACTGCTCTGCAGCAGATAGGAGCAGAGATCAGCTAATATGTAAACCAGGAGAGAGTCAGAGATAAAGATAAAGAGAGAGAGAGACAAACACAGATATGCTGCTAAGAAAAAGAAGTTAAGAAGAATAGTTAGATAAAGACTGTTCAGGAATTACCTTGAACGTTACTTAGCTCCTTGTTTTGTATCACGACTGAGTATCATGAGCTGTATAAAAACTGTGGTAACACTGATTGACTAGAGCCATGCTTCTCAAACTGTGGTGCGTGTACCACCAGTGGTACGTGAGTTTCCTCTGGTGGTAAAATCAGAAATTATCCTTTTAATAATAATAATAATAATAATAATAATAATTAAATAATAACATTTACACTCACCTTAACTCTCCCATCTTAATCTAATTTCTCTGTACCAGTGTGTGAAGTATATGTGAGGAGGAGGAGGAGGAGGATGATGATGTTATTGGGAATTAATCTGAAAAAACCACTCGACTATGTACGCTATAGTTGTCCTTCTGTGAGCTGAGTTAGTTTAACTCCACATGACGACAACATGGATGCAAAACTATTATGTAGTAGGACTCGTCCTCAGACATGAGAGCGTGGAGGTATGTGGTCAACGTGAGACACAGAGACAGAACAAGCAGAGGTAGAGCAGAGAGACAGGGAGGGAGACAGTGACAGAGAGACAAGGAGACAGACACATGGAGCTTTGCGTGAGGAGGTTTGGTAGATTTTGCGATGTGGTTGTTGCTGCCTCACTCTCTCATATATATATATATATATATATATATACTCTGTATACTCGTGCTGTCCTTATTTACATTTCCACTATTTATTTACCACACAAAGGCCACGACAGGAAGAGGTTTTCTGAGATTGTTGGTGTTAAAGGTGATATTTTATACAGTTTTCTGTGATGTGGTAAATGATCTGTATTTATACAACACTTTTCTAGTCTGATCACTCAAAGCTGCTTTACACCACAGTTTTTCAGCCGTTCACACACATTCACACACATTCACACACACACACACACACACACACAGAGTGCATCTATGGGAAGCACATATTTTTCAGACCCATTCAGGAGCAACGTGGAGTTCACTGTTTTGCCCAAGGACACATCAGCATGTAGACTAGTGGAGCCGGGAATTTAACCCATGACCTTCCAGTTGAAAGACGACTCGCTCCATACTGTCATCATGTTTTTACTATGCGCTCATTCACTCACTCACCTACCAGGGACATTTGGGGTTAACATGGGTCTTGCCAATGGACACAATGGCAGATACAAGAGGATCAAACTCCCAACCTTCTTGTTAGAAGACGATCCACTCGACCAACTGTAAACTGTTGCTTCCCGGACTCAGTTTTGACGTAGTGTAAATTTAAAACCGGGGGATTAGTGTAGCACATGTTTGGACGGGAGGGGGAGGGAGGGTGTAATTGTTGAATTATATAATCATATATCTAATATCTAATCTAATAATGTATGGAAATGATCATCCAGGCATGGGTTTGGTGTACTCTGTATGTACACGGAATACTCGATAATATTCTGGGGGAAAAACCCCAGATGTGCTGCGTGTGCAGATGTTTGGGTTAAAAACAAATCTCCTCTGCCGTGAGTGTGTGTGTGTGTGTGTGTCATTACAAGTGACCCAAGAGAAAGACAAAAACAGGCCGAGCCGCTTATGTGACGCACACAACGGTCCAGTCAGTCAGTGAGAACGACTGAATGCACAAAAGAAGGTCACATCGTGTTGACTGAAGTGAGGAGAAACATGCCATGTGTTCAGAACCATTCAACAGAGCACACTGCATCCACCTGCATGTGTGACTTACTGAACGATATCAGTGTGACCGTGTGATCAGTGATGACGTCTTCACTGCAGCCTGTGATCGTGGAGACTCTTCATGGGTTTGATTTGTCGGAAGCTAAACGACAGCAATGAGTAAAGGTTTTTAGAGACAAGGGTCTGTAGTGTTTGACTGTTAAATAAGAAGAGGATTAAACACAAAAACTCATCGTTGTGATCTTAAACTCAGTGGTTAGAATTCAAAGAAAAGTGATCATTCTGAGATTGAAGTCAGAATGATGTCTTTAAAGTCCAAATTCAGAGAGGAAAAATCGGAATTACTGGATTAAAGTTAGAATTCTGAGGGGGGAAAAAACAGCGGAATTCTGACTTTCTGCTTTAATCACAGAATTAAGACTAAACTCAGACTTATATTAATTTAAATATCAACATGGGGTCCTAACCCTCTTCCATAGTCACAAGAACAGTGTAGAGTATGTATGGATTAGTCATTACACATGACTGTCCGAGTATTTGCTCACTGGATGGTTTACACATTTGGACTTTGACTTGAGCCTGTGTGTTATTAATGTTTTAGTTTTGGTTGACCGATATTTGCCTGTGCTGTGGGTGTTATGTTAGAGTGTAATATGGGTCAAAGGAGGCAGCGGCACAGCTGAACACAGCAACACCACTGATCCCTGTGCTTTAAATGACTCTTCACTGTCACATGTGTCACAGAAAAGCTAAGATCCTCCATGTGTGTTATACGTGTATTAAAAGGATAGTTGTGATTTATCTTTGCCAGCAGAGACACAAGAAGAAAAACAACACATTCACAAATGAACGACGTAAACACCTGTTTACGTCGCTGCCACGTTATCTCACTATTACGCAGCCAATAGAGAAGAATCCGCACTTTTCTAGTCATTTGTTCGGTCTTACCTCAGTGACACACTTCTCAAATAAGCAGCAGTAGACCAGCAGCTCCTGCGTCCCTGCAAGCTAAAAATGATGCTTTTCTCTTTGGGCTTTGGTGTGGGAGAGTGAGCAGTTTACAAACTGGAGCAAGGCTGTCTTAACATGAACTGAAGCAATGAAAATAGGTGAAGCTATTGTAGACATAAGCAGACATATTTTATCAGGAGAGTCTTCTCTTAAATGATGTCATGTCATCATCGTTTTTCAGCCATGTTTTCACAGACAGCAAGTATATGTGTGTGTGTGTGTGTGTGTGTGTGTGTGTGTGTGTGTGTGTGTGTGTGTGTGTGTGTGTGTGTGTACCTCACACCACCACACAGGTTTCAAAATGAAAACATCTACTCTCGCAGCTCAAAGGAAGTGACAGGCTGATTTTCTTTGCCTTTCTGCTCCCCATTCAGCCGACAACAGTGGCATCAAGCAGAGCTTGTGTGCAGCTGCCTGCTGAGACAATGACACTGGGTTTTTAGCGGGTTTGATTCCCACTGAGGCCAGCACAGAAATAAGAGTCTCCAACAAAAATGATATGATGTTTCTACAGAACGAGGGTCAAACATCCCATCAGGGGGCAGAGGAAGAAAGAGAAAACAAAACACTCCAACACCTGATGTAGCCCGGTCATGAAACCTTTAGCAGCTAAATATTAATGCATCAGTGATATTAAACTCCACTTAAAGCTCTAACGTCCATAAGCTCAGTCTCGATGTTTGCAATCACGACATTAATGCGGTTGCGTCCATTAAAACAGCACTTTAGTGGAGACGTGAAGTAAATAGTGACCTCTAACACGGTTTATTTTATTTCAATAAGTAAAATGTCTCGTCAGCTCAGCAAACTCACACATGATTCAACTGGACAATATATTGTTTCAGTAACTTTATATCATTGTTGTGAAAAATGGAAATAAAAAGAACTCATAAATGCAAATTTTTTTCATTTGGATCATAACTGAGAACTAACATTAATGGCCTCATGTGAACCTGTTGAATAATAAAATGGAAAAATGACTTATGTATGACCTGTGGGGGAGAAATGATCGAGGCTGTTTGCTTTGTACAAGGATACAGCTGAGGATAAATGTTAGGATATTATATCATCGTCATGACACAATCCAATCCAAGTTTTTAATCCATCAAATACATTTAAATGCAAATGCATTTTATTTTTGACTTTGTCCTCCATTCTATAACAAAAGACATTTTTTAATTTTTTTATCATCTTGAAATTTGCTGTGAAAGTTAATGGACAGTGTCCTAAATGATTGCTGATGAATAGAAGAGGATTTAAGGACACTGTTTAATCCCACTGACCTCAAATGCACCACTGAGATGAGTTAGGCCAATTTAAATGAACCTGCATCACAATGAAGGAGAAATCAGATCAAATATACATGTAAAATATTAACACTGAAACAATAGTTTGATCTTGATTTATGTGAAAATGTTTTATAGTAATAATTATTAATAAAGTGTCTAAACTATCTAAACATTGAGGCTATGAGCTCATATGCAAATGATAAAATAAAACGGATTCAACACTGAAAATAATTTAATATATAAATATAAAAATGTTTTAAACTCTAAATTATTATCATTATTATTATTATGATTTTTAACATTTCGTTTTATACTGTAAACACGCTGCTCGCGACATGAGGCGTTTTCGTCGGTTTCATCCAGGCGGAAAAAGAGCGTGACCGAGACACACGCACACGCGCGCGCGCGCGGTCAGAGCGGGAACCCTCCAAACCCTTAAGGGATCCAACCATCTCATAATAACCATCATCTCTGACTGCATTCACACACTGGCTCCGGCAACAATAACCACAACAGCACGGACTACTGGAGGAGGCATTTGTCCTTCAACAACCCACCGAAGTGTCCTTGAGCAAGGCAGCTCCTTGTGTCCTCTGAGAGGGAAACTATAAAACAGTATATTCATTACAAACTTTGACTTTTAAGAGTAACTTAAGGGCGAAATGTATCTTCTCACTCACACGACTATCAATCAGATGAGAGTGCGTTCTTGTATTTGTTCCCTCGTTAGGACCTTTTCAGGACCAGTAGTCCTCATGGAGACCAAAACCTGGTCCTAATGAGGCAGAATTTTTACTCATATACATATATGAATTGCGGTTAGGTTCATTTTAGGGTTACGTTATGGTTACGGCTGTCCGAATGAATGGAGGTCAATGCAATTGTGTGTGTGTGTGCGCGTGTGTGTGTGTGCGCGCGCTTGACTTTTCCCTGTCATTCCTTTAAGAGATTACGCAGAAAACAAATACTATGAACACACACACGCACACACGCACGCAAATAGCATGTTTATGTGCTGGTAATACGAGTTTAAAGAGTGTTTGGCTCAGTTTAATAAACATATTTAAACACTGCATCACTGAATTGAGTGTCTCTCGCTGTGGAGAGATAATTCATCAGGGGAGCTGCATGCTCTTGCTCATCAGCACGTTGGCCCTGCTCCTCTTTTGGCACTAAGTGACCCGTTGTTAATCCAACGCAGCACAACAAAATGTAGCGGCATCCTCTTGGAGCAGCTCCGGGTGTCGACGACGACAAACAGCGTAATTAAAGCCACGGGACAAAGGAGGGATTTCAACAATGTTTCAGACTCGGTTAAAAAGAAATAGTGTAAGATAAGCAGTGAGGGATCACAGGTGGCGGCACAGTGTTTCCCCATAACAACAGAAGCTGTGCTCAAACACACAGCAGGCAGCAGCGGACGCCATAATAACCTAACGTGGCGCGTAGTTTACGCACAAACTCTCTGGGGTGGACTCTTTAAATTGTACATTGAGACTGTAACAAACACGCGTTCAAATGCAAACATGCACAACACTTTCTTAACCAATTATGGGAATAATTTGCCTTATTTTTTAAGTGATTTGTTCAAGTAAAGCTGCAATGACAGTAGTTTGATGGAAAGCTTACTCGTGGACTGAAAGAAAGGTACGTTACGGTTAATTATCAACAACTTTACGCGCAGAGTGGGTTTGTAAACACGTGCCATAGACTAACACTGGCATGCATCAAGCATGCACACACACACACACACACACACACACACAGAGAGAGACATGACCGGCCTTACCTTCTCTCCTCATGCCCACTTTGAGGCACTTTTTCAGCCTGCAGTACTGACACTGGTTCCGGTGGTGCTGGTCGATGGGACAGTCTCGGTTCCCCCGGCAGGTGTAGGTCAAGTTCCGCCTCACCGACCGCTTAAAGAAGCTTTTGCATCCCTCGCAGGTGAACTGACCGTAGTGCTTCCCACTGGACTTGTCCCCGCACACCATGCAGTCCACGTTGGGGATCTTGTCCCCAGAAAGTGCGTCATTCCCCGGCGTGGAGCCGTTGGGTGTCCCCGGTGCCCCGCCGGGCTCCTGACCGCAAATCTGGAGCTGGGAGCCCGGATCTGCAGAAATGTTCTCTGGCCACTGGTTTACTACCATTGCCATGCTATCCCCAAACACTTTGGATCTTTGTTTAAATCACAGAAGGAGAGCTGAGTGAAAAGAGATCCGTCCTGACGTCTTTGGTTTGAAATAAAAAACAAGGAATGGAGAAAAAGGCGCTTCCCACTTCCTCCAGAGGTCAGTCTGAGTTTCTGTCTTTGAACCACTTGGTCTTTATTAGACTGGATTATTTTAGTTTACTATCAGAGAAGCATAAAGGTGTCACCATAATGTGCGTATAGCAGCTCCCGGTGCTCCTCATGCGTAAATCCATAAACACGTCGTTCTCCAGTGAGTCGAGTCTTGGTGGGAAATTCAGTCCAATGAGTGAGTGAGTGAGTGAGTGATAAACAACGAGCTGCAGACAACAATGTCTCAGTCCAGTCCAACACTGTTCCAGATTGTGCCAGCTCGCTTTAACACCGACCACCTTTCATGTTCCCTTTGGATCCCGGTGAAGGAAACGCAGTTGACTGAGGACGAGCCGCCGACTCGACAGTCCCGGGTCTTTCCTTGGTCTCGTGGCTGTTATTGTCAGTGTCAGTTCATCTGAACATCCTCACTGCTGCGCTCACTCTGGAGGATCTGACTCCGCTGTCCCGGTGTTTCAGTCTGTGAGGCAAAGCTGCGGTTTCGTGGGGGGAAAGTGTCACTAACAGGCTGATACCTCACACCGCTGCCCCCTCCTCTCCCCACCCCCGGCGGTGCTCCATATAAGGTCACAACTGCCAAATTAGGTCATGCCCCACACCCTCCCCTCCCCTCTGCGGGAGAGAAGAGGGATGAAGGACGGCTCCTGATTGGTCCTGGGAGTCTGGTTGATGACAATAATAATAATACAAAAAAGTGAAGAGCTTTCTGATTGGACAGCAGCGCGAGTAGAACGAGAATGACTGACAGGAGCGTTTGTTGTGACGCAAGTTAACTTAAGTGGCCAAAAAAATAAAATAAACTCTAACAGTAATACAACTCAACTCTATCTATCTGTCTGTCTGTACGTCTGCCTGTCTGTCTGTCTATCTATCTACCTATCTATCTATCTATCTATCTATCTATCTATCTATCTATCTATCTGTCAAGCTTACGCTTCTCTTTCATATTATCCATACAGTCCAGCCCAAACCATCTACCTCACTCATTTACTCCTGCACGTTCGTATATAACTCTTCTGTACAGTTGTTATGGATCCAATTATTTATTTATTCAGTTTTGTTTTGTTTTTTCTTTTCGCAGAGGTGATTTTCTGGTTTTGAGTCAATTGTGAATCTTTGTCATAAGAAGGGAATTAATTCCAAGTCTCCACTGTGAAATTTGCATATATATATATATGTATGTATATATGTATATATATATAGAGATAAAAACTACGGTGATACTGTAATTTAAAATAAAGTAATGCTATAAGATGAGACAACATATGTTCTGTTATTAAATCAAGCTGAGAGCAGTAAATAAGACATTTTTTAAGAAGAGAAACACGATGAAGGCAAATGTAACATGAATAATGTAATAATAATAATAATATAATAATATATATACAGTACTGTATAACGTTCACAGTAGTATCATTTATGATATATATGTCACATATAACATGTCTTATAAATCACGCGCATGACTCAACTGTTCCTTTTGTTCGTGGCTAACGGCTGATGTTTATTTCTTTTTTATTGTTTATTGTTTGTTCCACAATCTTATAAACGACTAAAGGTCACAGTTGACCAACCGTCTCAGATCAACTGTCCACATGGACACGTGTTTTCCTCCAAAAATGTAATTTCACAGCCGCTCTGTGGAAAGTGTTAAAACAAATATACAAGTCAGGAAAAAAAGGAGTTGTCAACAACATTAATAACAACAACAACAACAAACACAAAGGGTGACAAACTCCTCACCAAGTCATGTAAACACCCTCTAAATGGTTTGAGCAGCCGTGGAAGTGTTGCTTTTGTGGCTTTCTTGTGTTATACGAGACTCTGCTGCTCTGTGCACGCGCACTGTGACGGTGCAGAGTTTACGCACCGAGAACAGCGGGAAACTGATCATTTCACCAGTTATTGACTCTTCTTCATTTGTCACGTGGAGGTTATTAAAAAAAATAAAATAAAAAAAACAAATAAAGTGTGTGTCCTCGCGCGCTGTACGTGCGTTATAGACGGAAAATGTATATAATAGGGAGTGCGTGCACGAGAGAGCTCAGCTTTGTAATAAACTGGTGTTGACTGTTGTTTTACCTAATTTAATGTACACGTGAAATCTGAACTACTGCTGTATTTTTCAAATATAAATACAAGTTCTTCTAATAATAACAATACTAATAATAATAATGTCCATACACTAAAGCTATATTTTTATTTTTTACCAAATAGGTGGACAGATACATATATACAATAGTTAGGGAATATAAATAAAATACAATTTTCTTAATAAAGTGTGTGTGTAAGGACACGCGTTGCGAGCATGTCCAAAAACAAAAGCTCGGGAGCTTTCAGGCCATTTACATAATCCCATCTTCACTGTAGAGTCAAAAACTGGCAACTGTAAATTCCCAAACTCCCGCTTTTCCCTTAAAAGGAAAAGAAAGCGCTAAAAAAAAAGGACAAAGAGCTCACTAAGCACTAAGCTGAGTGCAGCGCCAGGGGCCACAACGTTGGCCCCGCGCTCTGCTTAATTGCTGTCACATGTAACCTTACCTGTCTCCCAATTAGCCCCGTGACTCGCTGTTAGGAGATTCCACGAGCTGTAAGGCCAAGTGACCAAGTGCACCTCAGGGTTTTGGAGGGTGTAGGGTGTGGGAGGGGGTAAATAATTATAGAGAGTAATTCTATACAGCCGCGCACAGAGGGTTTCATTAAATGAGGATCAACCTGAGGATTAGTCATGTAAGTGATGTCCACTCATCAGGCGACATCACTGCAATGTACTGTATGTATATTAATACTTCTTTACATCCATTAGAAGAATACACATTGTGTCACATATGTGAACTTGTTGAGGTTGAGTGATTTTTCTTGACTGCTCTGTATTTGTTAGCAGTGGTAGTATTTGTTAGTCCAGTCAACAGTATATATTATTTTAATGTGTGTGTTCACACAAATGACAGTCATGAACAACTGAGAGCCTTTTAAATCAACACATCTCTTATATTTGCCATGTTTGTACAATATTGAAAAAAACACATTTGAAGAAAAACGGGAAAAAACCTTCTTTTGCCCAGTATTTTTACTGAAATAAAATCAAATAAAATCAATCAATCTATTTATCTATATAGATTGATAATATGATATTTACACACAGTAAAGCAGTCTAACAGTGTTCATGTAAAACTAAAAGAGTCAGTTTAATATGGAACTTTTACTGTTCTGTTAAAATTAAATGAGATAAATTGTGATTATATTGTCCTAATCAGAATTTAAGTTACATTGACACTTAAGTGTGACTTTTACACTGTAAAATTTACTGTGTGCACAAACTGAACACAGATATTTCATATGTGAACAGAACATGAACATATAACATACAAAAAGCACACGTTCAGTTCATTTAAGTTCACAGCTGTATTGTCCCTCAAGGCAGAATTAAGTTTGTACTAAAACCATAAAAAAGTGACTAGAATAAACAAGAGCATATATGACACACACACACACACAGCACAAACACATGTGACACAAGAACTGTCAGTGAAGTGCAATAAAAACATGTAAACTGATAAATGGATGTTGACAGATTCTAGAACAAAGGAAAACATGTGTCTTTTAGTTTATGGTCACAACTAAACAGGATTTGCAATTTCAACTTCATACAGTATTTATCTATTTTCTCCTGGAATTGAGTGGGTTATATTTATCCTACTGCAGACTTTCATAAATACATATTTACAATCTTATCAATGAACATGCTGCATGCTTGTGACTATGAGACAAATTCAATAGTTGCTACTTAATCAGCAGTGAAATGCAGTGAAAGACACAAACGTTTGGAGTTAAGACGCTACAAGTTCCTCATATAAGCAGCGTTTAGTAGATTGTAGATGAACGTGTGCTTTTGTTGTTTAAAAGAAAGCGTGTTTCAGCTTCCACTTGTTCAAATGTAAGACCCTAACCTCAGCTGACTGAGGTCAAACAGCACTTGTGAGGCTTGTTTCATCTAACACTCAGGCGTACGTGGGTGTCGAAGGCCAAACGGCTCCATTAAAGGGTTCATAATGGTGGGAACCAAAATGGTGTGAATTGAACATCTCTTCTGTCATTGATTCTCCAACTGAACCAACCTGAATCCTCGCATCACGGTCGCGTATCAAACACAGACCAGTCTGCAGCTCAGTGATGGATGGATGGACCAGCTGGTGCCGGAGCCTCTGACACGAGAGCGTGTCAGTGTGGGGGGGCAAAGGGTGGTCAACATGACCACACCGGATGGCCTAGGAAATGCAGAGGCCACCGGATTACTTGTTAATTTATGGAGGGTCTGACAACAGAAGGGCCCACAATGCAACGCTCAGTTTCAGCCGCGGCTAAATATGATACCACTGCAGAAAGGAGCCGTCAAGTGAGCAGGTATGTAACGTGAGCGCGCCACCGAAATAGAAATTCAAAGCTAAGAATGACATGTTTGTTAGGAGGGTCTCGTGTCTCGCATGACCCGTGAACATGAATGAATGAATGAGTGCTGTAAGGGAAACGATCAGGAAAACACAAGAGGTTAATCGCCGACGCTCTGCTCAGGAATGACCTGGTGATGGACAGACAAATGGAATTGATTCGACTATATGTGACACTTTGAAATGGTCGACTGTCTTTCAGTTTGACATGTGAAACCAAGGAAGTGGGACAGGAATGGCAGTCGGGAGAAAATGAGTTTCTGCTCGTGCGTTGTATCTGTAGTCAGACGTCGAGGCCATGAGACGTTTCTGTGCTTTGATTTCCAACTCGGAGCAACCTCACCAGCCACCATACAAACCATGCTATCATGTGCTATGTGGCTAACATCCATGGTGTTTTCCTCGACTTCTTAAATGTAATCAACTCAGCGGTGATGTCACTCCCAGCTCTAATTATGTCAGTAAGCATTTTTAACCTTTATGTTCTTTATGTTCTTTATGTTGCACACAAGACCATGGACAGTGCTGTTATCGTATTATAAAGTTTATACAGGGAGTTGTTTTTCCTTTAAAACATTTTTAATGTTGTAAAAATAACTGATAATGAACTTCAAGGCTTGTCCCCTTTAGGAAGCACTTTGTAATTAAAGTCTCATTAGGAGGGAGTGAATGCTCTTTCATTAACACACACACACACACACACAGCTCAGGTTCGTGCTGTGAAATGGTGAGCGGACGGGTTTTGAGAGTCAGCGCCGTTTCCTCTGGCCGATTGGGGTTGATTAAGAGGTTAACTGCGGAGAAGCATGGCGTCTTTAAGGGAGATTTATCTGTTCCTGCTCTGACCCCTCGGGGGTAGCTTCCCTCACCCCCAGTGTCCCCAGGATTTATTTAGTTATTTGTTTATCTGTTGGACGGGGTCACCCATTTTTCTGCACTCCGTCTCAGCCCTGTTTGTGTATCTCAAAGCCATTTGTCATCTCATTTCTTGTGGGATTACAGCGCGTGGTTCTATGCGCTGACTAAGCAAAGAGGACACCGGCGAAGGCCCCACTGAGTCTCGTGACCTTTGACATTTGGCAGTGATACACTCCCAAAATTGGTTATTTTCATTTAACACGTATTTTGCTATCTGTTCAACTTTGGCCTCTGTTTGAAGGAATGATGGTGTTTTCCTAATTGTTTCCTGACAGTTTTAATTCAGCTCTGCCGTGATTTACGCTCTTTTATTTCCTATTTTTGCATTATTTCGCAACGTTGCTTGTGCGTGCTACACAAAAGGCAGTTAAGTGATACCTCATAATCGTGACAGATGAACCCACTTCATCATTTCACACAGGGAAATATAAGTCTAACCTTTGTGGATATTTCTTGTTTCGAAAACATCATCAATACCCATCACTCATGTATTACAGCAGCCAGTCTCTTATGTTTATTTACTTTGCATGTGGATTCATCTCAGCTTGTAAACGAGAACAAACGTCTGCTCTATTTAAATCATTGTTGAAATGTTTTAGAGTCAGTTCACATCTTTCACCTGCATAAACACACTATTTTGTAAGACATGCACACAAACAGGAGGCTTTTTGACGTGAAAATATGGAAACCTTTGGAAGCTGTGAGTGCTTTCAGCTCATTCTGTGACGCTCAAGGAAAAATGTTCACCCTAAACCTCCATCATTCAGATGCAGCGCAATGACAACGCACAGAGATATTTCTTTACTTAAGCTGCTATGAGGAAAATGCTGTTAATCTATTATCTTTGTCTTTCTTTCTTTTTTTGTGTGTTTTAGTTTTTCTTTTTCAGCTTTTTATCCACACAGAACCAGGAGTTTTTTAAAAACAGGTTCACTTGCATGTTCATGTACTGTATATAACCAATGTGCTACTTTAGGTAAATGATGATGTCGGACATTTTATTTTTAAAAACAGTTTGTACACAGTGTGGATTCTTCTGTAGCAGCGTTGCAGCGCCCCTCACAGTCCTGGCATGTGTACTGCAGCGTGTAGAGTCGTTCTGAGGGGTTTGGTGACGACGAGACACTTCCAGAAAAACCTTTTAATAACAAAATATCACCGAGTTAGAGTTTGTGTCTCAGGGAAACATTCCAGCGCTGCACTGAAATGATCGATGTCAAGACAGGAAACAACAACAGCATTGTGGAGTATTAGTGAAAACACATGAAATGTTTCACAAGTCATTCAGTGCTGTGCTGCTGCTGTATGCACACAAATGCTCCCACATGCAGAACAACTTTAGGTGAATCCCACTTTTTATAATATCGTACTTTTATCCACATGGAACTGGTATTCTGGGAAAAGAAAAATATTATAAAGTTATGTACCTGTGTGGCTGAGGCCTCAGTGAAAAACACATGGGTTTCATGGCTTCATGTCACCTATAGCAACACAGCAGCATTGTGCTAGTTAAGCAATGGTTGGAATATGACTGAATGTAAAGAAGGGAGAAAGACTTCCTGTCTCCACCCGCCTCTGCACTGCTGCTGCTGCTGCTGCTGTATACGCACAAACACTCCCTCAAACAGACGCAGCATTAGTGATAATGTGACTTATTTAAAATCACAAATCCACACAGTGCAGCTGTAAAATCTAAACGTCATGATGCAACGCGGTCTTCAGTGACATAAACTCCTCGAGTGATTGCGAGTACTCACTATCTCTCAAAATGTCACACGCGCTTACTCAGCCGCACACACTCTCACACCTCTTGTGTGAGGAAGGTTTGTCCGTGTTCAGAGGCAGCAGGACTTTTGCTGGGGTGAAGGGGAGGCAGGGTGTACCGGGTGGTGGGGGCTTTACAGGGAATGCTATGTGGCTTGCATGACCTGACATGTCTCTGAAGCTGGAGGGGGTCTCGACCTTTGACCCTGGGCTCCAAAACTAGGAAGATGAAAAAAGGGGACGAGGGTGGGAGGGTTTCGCCTCTAAACAAGGGCTTCTGTTTCCACCACTCCAGGAATGTCAGCTCCATAAAAAGATGCCTACAGAGAGAGAAAAAGAGACAGAGGAATAAAGGAAGAAGAGACAGAGAGTGGGACAGAAAAGGTGATCTATCTATTTAAAAGATAGACAATCATGACTAATTTACTTATCGCTCGGCACAGACATTCTGTCTTCATTGGTAATTCCAGTTTATAAGGCGTTCGCTGTGTGACCGACGCACTTAACCAAGCAGCACACTCTGTAGACATGCTGGGATTCTTCACCCTTCCTTCTGCTCCACCTTCATAACACAACATTTACTACTCTCAGACTGCGGTCATGCGATCAGGCACTAAATTAACCTCTGCACCCGCGGCTGAAGGCTGAGCCCTTGTGACTGACTCGCCGGTCGACGCTGCACTGCGGTGCTTTCACTCAGGAGATAACTTTGTTCTTCACCGTGTCGTCCTGGCGGTGGAGTGGAGTCAATCTGGACACGTGTCCAACGTGTCCCAGAGACGTCCCAGCAGAACTAAAAACCTACCTTTTTAGGAAAGCATACAGCTAATTTATTTCTTTTATTTCTTTTATTATCTTGTTTTTAAAAATGTAGCACTTTGAGGTTTGTTTTTCAAATGTAAAGTGCAATACAAATAAAATCTATTATTATTATTATTAGCAGAGAGAGAGGCTGCTGGGACACATCTGCCATGTTTGTGCACACGCGTGTTGTCATTTAGATACAAAGATAGATAGATAGATGGATAGATAGATAGATGGATAGATGATAGATGAGAGGACTCTGTCTGTCAGTCAGAAATATCCTGAAGGCTTTGGGCTCTGGTAAAGTGTGACATTTTATAAACTAGATGATAATAGATGTGTTTGTATGAGCAACGACTCCCCTGCACTGAGAACCAGCTTGGAACATTTACGTTCACTGTCAGTGATCGTAGGAACTCAAGGGATGATCAATGTTATCCACTTAACAAAAGGTTCGCCCAATAAAATGTGTGCCGTGATATCTTTGATAAGTGAATTCATATGTTGCACCATTAAAACGTTCCAAAGTGTTTGTTTGTGACTTTTCTGTTTGGACTTACTTAGCAGTGGAGCAGCATCTCCTGTTTCCTCGTCAACTGAAACGGTTTCTTTTCCTCTACGGACGGTTGTGTGGACAGTTGAGTTGAGTCCAGAAGCAGCAGATGTGTCGCTGTGTTTGTTACATGAGCTTGTTTTCCTTGTTTCCTCACTGTGTGTGTGTGTGTGTTAAGCTGCTGTTGGATAATAATCAACAAGGAGAATATACTCAAACTGGTCAAACCATCTTCATGGTGATTTTGATGAAAGGTCAGAGGAGCTAACTTGTTCTTCCATATTCTATTTGTGGATCATGAATCCCGGCTGAGCTAATTCAGACTCGTCTTGGACTGATCACGACCTCTGATTGGATCAGCGCTAATCCTCGAGTGTGACGTCTCTCTGGTAGAATGTGCGCTGGCCTACTGTTCACTGATAATGACTTGACCCAGGAGATCTTCAATACCAAAATAAGCGGTGCATGTGACCCGAGGTTGTTCCTCATGTGGTTGCTGTGCTGCAGCTCCAGTCAACACACGGTACACAGTCGATATTGAAATGACCCTGTGCTGCTCAGGGCCATCACTTCACTTCACTCCTCCAAAGATGAGGCGAGCGCTCAGAGTCTCTGAACTGCTAAACGTGTGCAGGGGTGGAAAAAGGCCAAATTCCCCTCCCTGCAGTTAAAATCTCAGACGGTGGTCTTTAACGCATTCTCCCACTCTGGCTCCCTCCCTTCTGCACTTCCAATAAAAACCTCTGACCAACAGTTGACCTTTTGCATAGCCCCTTCTCCCTGTCTCCTCTCCTCTCTCCTTCTCTCTGTCCATTCCTTCCTTCTCTCCGACACAGCGGCCCAATGAGAACAGGCAGCTGTGGGGTGGGAGAGAGAGGTGCCATTTTAGGTTGTGCAAAGGGGGGAGTCAGGGTCAAGGGGGGTCACAGTACTGGTAAAGTCATTGCAGGGGCTCCGATGCAGGGGCATCACTCCCCCCATCAAAGGCTGCGCACTGACGTTCATACAACCCTCGCACCCCTTCTCCTCTTCCACCCCTCCACCTCTAACTCCCTTGCGGCCCCCTTTGGCCCTGCTGTTCCCTGGATCTCAGGGGTCAAAACAGCCAAGGGTTAATAAAGTGATACCAGGTGTTGGCCAGAGAGAGGCTGTTTTTTTTTGTTTTTCTTTTACCCTTCTTCTCCTTTTACTCCCACCAGCAGCAAACTGTGGGCCCCCCCATTTCACACCACTGAATCCTACAGGGACACGGAGCATGGAGAGGGTGGCAAAAACAAGTCTGTGAGGTAGTGAGCACGACATGAGCTGTGAACTGTGGTGTGTGTGTGTGTGTGTGCATGTATAAGTGTCGCCCGTTTCCTGAATGTGTGTTCATGTGTTTGAACATGTACACAATGGAGGAGGGGCTAACTGGCATCAGAGCGGGGACAATGCACGGTTAACTGGCTCAACAAAGTGGCCGAAGAAGAAAAAAGCCCAAATCCAAGCACTGTCATTCCAGAAGGTCAGTGGACACAGAAACACGGGGAGGAGGCGCGGACGGCTTAAGAGCTGAGCAAAGAGGGGAGGTGGAATGATGGCTTCTTCTCCTGACCACTACAACAGAGGAGGCTGAAGAGCTGTGAAGATCAAACCCACTGACAGGGAGTCATTGTGGCGAGAGCGACAAAGAGCAGAGAACAAACAGAAGGACGCCGTCATCATTAGCACGAGAGCACGGACACACAAACGAGACTTTTCTCACACTTGAGTGTGAAAACATGGGAATTTGACCACGTGTGCACAAACATGAGGCATGGACGCTCGCAATTAACACTAATTAACATCAATGACAAGTTGGGGCCATTAGTCAGGCTAATCCCCGTTTACATTTTCCCCTTTCGCAGGAACCCTGCTGGCCGGTCACAGAAAGGCCACATTGTGAACGGGTCCTATTAGAGCCTGAGAGCCGGTCCTGATCCCAACAGATTCTCATAAAGACCAGGGAATGGAAAAATGGAGCAGCATGGAGGTCAAGCCTCACGTTTATGACTGACTAAGAACACAGTGAGGCATACAAAGGATCTGATCCTTTACTTTAAATAACCAACACATGGTTTTCAAAATATTTGAAAAACATTGTGTTTAAATCAAAAACTATATGCATCCAGTGTTTCTGCTGCAGGATTTGTTCAGGATCAGAAAGTGCAGATTGACAAGCGTGTGATATTCACACCGCTGACCGTTGTGTTGTGGCCAATAAGAACCAATCAGGAAGTGAATGTGTGTGACAGTGTCAGCATTTTCACCGCTCGCCTTCAGCTTGTTAAGATTTAAACGTACAGTGTAACCTGAGCGATATAAAACAAACCAGAGGTCAGCATCACAGTGGACAGCAGGTGTAGCAGAGGGTCTGCTGACGTGATGTTCTGGATGGGATTCAGCTTCTCGAGCGGGTTGATATTAGTTTTGTATGATTTCACTGATTCTTTGACCCGGGGAAAGTGTAGAGCACTTCCTCTACCACAGAATGCCAGAGGCATAAATCTACAATTGCTGTATTGTGAAATCAGAATATAAAGCAAGCGTTGACAGTGTCATTTGTCCCATTAAAACAGCTGACAATGAGCTTTTAGTAGGATTTCTGTATCATCACTGAATATTTGACTTTTGTCTTAACACTGAAACAAGTGTCCTCTACTGCAGTTACTCCACCTTAACTGCCTCCATCTGATTGTTAAGCTAAGTGAGTCCTTTCTTAGTCCCACAGTTACAGTGTTACAGCAGCTACAACTGTACAACACAAAGACTTTGAGATGTGAACACACGATATAGAAAAATAGAATAGCATATGCATATGTAAACTGAATATATACAGCATGATGCTGTGTCTGCTCACCACTGAGTGTAGGACACGATGCACGTGTGTGTTCACGGCTATCATGATAACATGGGACATCTCATGCTAACTGCTAACAGTTCAGAGTCCTTATAGCGAGCTGTGTGCCCAGAGTTATCTCTGAGAGATATCATTCACAAACACGCCCCCTTTCTTTCATCTTGCAGCTCCTCACCGTCCGCTCCGCCCATAGCAGCTGGAATCTGTCCAGCGCAGGGACTTTAACCAGAGTAGCCATGGTTAGCCATGGTTAGCCATGGTTAGCCATGTGTCTGTGAACGCCATGATGCTGCAGTGCCGCTATATTCCCTCTCGTGCTGGCTCCGCGCTGCTAACTCATTCATCTTATTCAGGACAGATCTTACCGATCTGTGGACGGGAGGCCAGGTCTGTAGCTTCTCCTCCTCCCCTGTCACCTGGTCTTCAGTACATCAGGTCGCTCCTCAGGTCGCTCCTCAGTGGAGCGCTGACAGCTGATCCCTACTGTAAACAACAGGGATCCCCAGACACGGCCGAGAATAGAATAAAACCCAGTGAAACAGCACAGTGAGCAAAAAAACACCTGAAAGAAAAGTCTGAGGAGAAAAGTGTCAACACGCTGCCACTGGAGGCGCCGTCTTCATTTGTCCTGTGTATTGGTTCAGTGAAGGATTTCTTGCCTTGGAAGGTAAATACAATAAATTCCAGCACATGACCAGAGCCGCGATGTTATTTTTTGACACCATGGGTGAGCACAATAGAAGCACAGCTGTGGCAATCAGTCCGGGCTCCCCGGGAGCCACTGGAGTCCCAGAGCACATGTTCGTTAATGATAAGTTACAAAGGCCACAATGGGATCCACGAGTCGCTGAGCTGGTCTGTGCTTCTTTGCATGTGAAACCATTTGACCGACGGCGCCTTGTGTTGAATGTTTAATCCCAGGATGTGTCTCTCTGGATTGATTGCAGTTGAGTCGACAGTTTAAACTGTTAACAGACGAGATCCGCTAAAGGTTTTTGTTGAGACTTCTTCAATCAGTGACTTCTCTAAGTGCTGTGCTGTTCTTTAGAAAGACACCAAAGTTGCAGTCTTAATCATTGCTAAATAGAATTTCCCTTCAGCGCACGTGAAAACAAATCCAGGAACAATCACATTTAATCACAATCAATAGAAGACATACAATTCATTTTAAAGTGTATGATATTTTAATATTGAGTCATTTATCTCATTGTTAGTAAGTCTTTGTTTTACTTCCACCTGAAGTTGCCTTGTGAACTGCTCATTCCCTGCACCAAAGTCCATAGAGAAAACCAGCAATTTCATATCAAGGCACACAGTAGTTGTTGAGCCACAGTTTTATTTTGAAACTTCAGTGTTTGACTCAAGGTTATGAAAAACATGACCTCAGCAGACGAGCAGCTCATGTTTGCCCTTGAGCTAAAAACATTGATTTCCTCGAGGGACTTTGGTGCAGTAAAGAGAATCATTTACAAAGTTTAGTTTCTAATCGTAAACGAGTTCATTCAGGTGTAAAATGTCAAATCGATTCTTACGAAATTGAAGACTTTTGTAGATTTTATTTGGTGAGCCTATTGTCTTACTTTTGTCTCTGAATAGCCACTAGGGGGCAAAAACGCAAAAATGTTCCATTTAAATTAAGAGAAAAATAGACAATAAAGCACAACATGAGTGGACACCAGTCTGATTGACAGCTGGTGAATTTGCGGTTGTAAAACCTCAACATGGTGCTGACCATGTCATTAATCTCAGTGTTTTAAAACGGATTTGGTTCAGATTTGCGACGTGCGATGTGTCAGTCTTTGTACAACCAGGCTTCCACAAACCTGAGCTCTGTCTTTAACTGTCCACATAGAGGGTTTATACTGACTGTGTAAAAGTACAGTCCGGTTGTGGACTCCTGCATGGAAGCCCAAATCGTTGGAAAGCTTTTTTGGAATAGATATGTGAAAAGTTGAGATGATGTGACTTTGAGGTCAAGGAGTTTAGGAGCTGCCTCATGAAGGACACGTCTCCCACAAAGCCGTAAACATCAAGAGAAAGTTCCAAATGCTCAGAGCTTTAAAGCTGTGACGAGATGTTTTTTTTTCTTCTTAAAAGGGGGCTGCCCCAACACGCTCACACATAAACACGTACATGTGCACTTGCAGGCAGAGCACGCACACATGCATGTTCACTGCATATATATATATGTGTGTGTGTACTCGTGCACACGCACACACACACACGCACACACACACACACACATTCACTCACTCACTCACTCACTCACTCACTCACTCCGGCACCTATCCCTCCAGGGTGATCCACAACCCTCCCCCACTCCTGAAACCCGATCTGTCGGCATGCAGCGCGGAATTCTCCAATCGCCCTGACTTTTGACCTCTGCCCTTTTTGGCAGTGCACAGAAGAGAAGATGAAGTGCCCAAGCCTCTCTCTTCCCCAACACAAAAAATCCCCTGTTCTAGCAGCCCTCCCACATGAATGGGCACGCACACACACAAACACATTAGACACACACACACACACACACACACACACACACCGACAAACACACTGGCTCCCATTTGGGACGCCCTGAAGCCAAACACTCTCTCCCGGTTCCCGTGAGGCACATGATCAAAATGATTATCAATATGCAGGTAGCAATGATGTACGTGTGTGCATGCATGGGTACATATGTATATACATATATATATATATATATATATATATATATATATACTCTATTTATGTACGTGTGTGCATGCATGAGTATATATATATATATATATACTCTATTTATATTATATGCATGTATATATATATATACTCTATTTATGTGTGTGCATGCATGAGTATATATATATATATATACTCTTTATATGTGTGTGCATGCATGAGTATATATATATACTCTATTTATGTATGTGTGCATGCATGAGTATATATATATACTCTATTTATGTATGTGTGTGCATGCATGAGTATATATATATATATATACTCTATACGTGTGTGCATGCATATATATATATATACTCTATTTATGCGTGTGCATGCATGAGTACATATATACTCTATTTATGTATGTGTGTGCATGCATGAGTATATATATACTCTATGTACGTGTGTGCATGCATGAGTATATATATATATACTCTATTTATGTACGTGTGTGCATGCATGAGTTCATATTTATACTCTATATGAAAATCGTGTCTCGTTGCATTGTTTACACAGCAGAGACGTCACAGAGCTGTTAGAGCTTTGAGGATTTCTTCTAAAGGGACAAGATAACGGCCAGTGCTTGTTATCATTATCATCATTATTGTCACAATCATCTTCATTGTCCTCGTGAACAGAGAGGAAGACACCAAAAGAAAAGCCCCTTTTTTACAGCAATCATGCTTCATTACTCCAGAGACCATTGCTTTATATGTGTGTGTGTGTGTGTGTGTGGTCACACTGTGGGATTTGACATTGTATGTTGAATTGAACAGTATGAGAGGCATGACATGCAACACAGCAGTGTCGGTGTCACACGGCGCGCCACATTGGCTCTCTTTGAAACACTGGGACATTTCAGGCATATTTCAGAGGCCGAGCTCAGTGTTTCTGCCTCAGGAGACGAAAGAAAGGCACAACCTTCATGACACAGTGTTTCTGCATGTGGCCCTGAATCTGTTTAATACGTGTAATTGTTTCCTCTCACCTGCTCTGCTTCAAATCTACACCTGTGCCTCCCAAATATTACAAGGAGAAAATAGGTACAGGGGATCATGTGATTAAATGTCTTGTTGGTGGCACAACTAGCAATTATGTAATATCATATCATTTATCATATGTCATATATTTAATATAACCTATTTATATTTAATATAACCTATTGATCTTTTGATTTTCTTGATTGAGTTTGTTGTCGAGTCCCTTCTAATATTTATGATTTACTGTACATCAGTTTTTCCTCAAAAACAATTGTTTTTCTGTTTTATTTTTTTAAGGAGCAAATATTCAGAGATTCATATTTACAAAGCTGAAACATTAAAAAAACATCAACCAATTAGTCAATAGGGGAGGAGAGGCGGAGCTATGACACTGTAGTGAATAGTGATATCACAACGATGCAAGCTGTTTCCACACATTTCAGTGTTCCATATAGATCAAAAGCTGATAACTCAGGTTGACAGAATGTTGTTTCATCACTTTCTATGAGATAAGATCCACCAGTGCTCATGTACCTGTGTATAACTTACATACAAATACATGATGGTGGTAAGAAATAGAAATGTGACATTGAGTCTGCATGCATGGAACATTACACTGACAGGTTAACAAAGCTCTGCCACCACCATGTACAATAGATGGTGGTGGCTAAGTGGATAATGTGTACAGTTCTAATCTGGATTCAGAGACAGTTCTTCTGCAGGTAAAAGTGTAAGAACTGTTCATAATAGTCTCAACTGTAGTAACAACTGGCCAAAAACTGGAAAGACAATGTGACTCAAACACTGAGACATTTTCAGTTTGTCCTTGTTTGCATGAACCAAAAGCACCGCACTGTGAGGTAGTTGTGTGAGGACTGGAAAGATCACAAGAGAGAGACTTTCCCTCCTCAGGCACAACTGTTGGATTAAAAGTTTGTGTAAACATGATCTGATGCTGCCCTTCAGCTCTTTAAAACGAGAAGAGAAGAATATTGTTGGAAAATCATCAATGATTCCTTCTTCAGCTCTCTGAATTCTTCTCAAACATAAATGAATTGTTTCACAAGCGTTAAATCGAGTTTGGATCCGGATGATTTGTCTGCTGACCTGAGACAAAGTGTGATAAGATATTACAAAAAAAAACACCTGAGCCTTTGACAGTAAACGGTATATGCAGGAAGTGTGATGTCATGAATTCTGTGGAAACCAAATGACATTTGACCTCAACTCAATAAGAATGAATGATTTACGGCAGATGATCAAAACTTTCACATACAATATCAAGTCATGTTAACTGTGCGTGCTGCATAAAGCTTCTCCTGTCAGCTTCTCCCTTTAGGGGTCACGACGGTGGATAATCTGCATCCATCTTGCCCTATCACTACTCTGTTAGACCAGGGCCTTGTTTAGTCCAAATCGGATTTTTAAGCAGATCCAATCAGAATCTGATATTCCTGACCAACTGTTGACATTATAAAGTCTGATTGACATTGTCTAGTCTAGTCTTCCACGTGGATTTCAATAATTAAAGACCAAATATGACTTTTATTCTGAAATGACAAACGGACGCTTAATAATGTTGTATCAGTGTTTGACTTCCTGTCCCACTTCCTGTGCTGAATTCTGCTAAACTGAAGCGTTGTTGAACACTCGGTGAAGCCGACACATTGATCCGATGCGGCGACATACGCATTGACTGGATTCTCTGGGGAAGACGCCTTGAAATCCCGCCTGAGCGTCTAATGAAGTTCAGAACGGAACTGTAAAAATCCAAAGACCACAATCACATTCAAACCCACATCCGTATGTGGTTTTAATCGGCTTTGGAAAAATCCGACGTCGTGTGTTTTTTAGTTTTTCTGTCCGGACTGCCAAAAAAATCAGGTTAGATAGAAGTTAGAAGGTAGTGAAGTAATAAAGAGGAGTTAACGTAAAGCTAACATAAAATGAAATAAGTCACTAAATGCAAAGGTATGAACAGAACCACGGGAATGACATGTGACGCGGCTCTCCGTTAACCAGCTGCTGCCATCAGAGCTGACGCTGACCAAAACTAAATGTGAATGAATGTTTATGTCTCTGTGTGTTTGTGAGCAGCATAACAGTGTTCAGTCAACTAATTCAACTAATTCAACTAATTCCCATTTATCAAAAACCCATTTAAACCAAGGTTTTTTTTTTATTTATTGTACAGAGTTTTAAGGCTTTACTCACAAACCTGACCATTTAGCAATGTGAGATCCGACATTACAAAGGTGTCTATATGCCTTTTAATGAGGTGCTATATGCAGAGAGTTTCCAAAATCCATCTTTTAAAATCCCCAGAGCGCCACCTCTCTCCTCCACCATCTGACCACTGCCATTTGTGCATTGTGTGTGTCCGGCATGACTGCTCTCGTCATTTTCCCCTTTGATTGGCCTTCACACAATGTCATCAGTGTTGCAGCTGTCTGAAAAGGCCTCTTGTGCAGTATCTGAGCAATGCCGATCACCCCGATGCGTCCACAACTTTGCTTTTAGTTCCATTCAAGCACTGTGACAAACGGCAAACTGTCTGGTGAGCATGTGTCAGGCCACTTGATTTAGTGCTTTGTTTGACTGCACTGGCCCTTCTGTGAATGTCGCCTCCGTCTTGTATGGCCTTACTGTGTTGGTAAGAATTGCCATGGCCGTAAGCTTGAAATTCTAATGTACAGACAGACGAAAAGAATTGGCCCACTGTATGTGTGAGTCACTTGATGTGCTTCCAATGCACAAAAGCTGACTTATTGCTTAATTTTCAGTTTTTTTGTTCATGGATAAAAACGATTAACCAAAGTATCAATCACAATCATGTGTCAGTAGAACAGCAGAACGTGACGCCGCTTTTAAAGAAACGAAAATCTCCTTTTAAATGTGCGAGAAGATCCAAGTGGGCATGTTTCAGAGAGCTGCCATGTGGTTTGAGTTATACTGTTAGCAAATGATGTGCTTCTAACTAGGTATAAGTCGGTGTGGTGGACCCCTAAACTGTGGCCAATCCATTAGAACAAAGCTCTCTTGATCCCTTTCTTTAAATCCTCCACCGTAGCTGATTAAATGTAGCCGATTGTCATGGCTGTGCTGTGGAGGCTCCTCCTCACAGCGCGGCCACAGTGTGCCGTCACTCAGAGGAACAAGAGGTACCTGGTAAGACCTGGGACCAGAGAGTATAAACTACTAATTATTCTGCTCTATAATCTAAAGTCTAAATGACTGAATGGGATTTTAAAAGTGTTTGTCAGTGTCGTCATTGTTGCAGAGTGTGAGGCTGATGATTATTTCTGTGTTTTATCCACAAAATCTCTAAATGCCACCGTTGCATTTTCAATACACTACCTTGGGGAAATGATTATGTCATAATCCCAGAATTGTCTCTTGCACTTGTCAGTGTTGTCTGAGTGGTGGGAAAACGTTTGTATCTGGACAATGATTGGATGGTTTGGATGGTTTAGAGGATGAAGCTTCACCACTTGTCATGTAACACCCTCATATGTCCAGTGCTTTGGTTCCTGACCTCCATAATCTGCTGTACATCATGTGTAGGTTCACCTCTGCCATAGAGGTGTGTTTGTACCTCGCGCTGTGATGGACCGGTGACCTGTTCAGGGTGTACCCCACCTTTGGCACCAGTACCCCCTGCCCCCCCTCATGTGGACGATGACTGAATGAATGTTTCTGTCTCTGTCTGTGTGTGAGCAGCATAACATAACGAACAATAATGTAAGACGTGGTTCAATGAAGACATCGTTTGATTTGAGCCGATACTAAAATGTGACGTCATCGGTGCTGATATGTTTTTGGATATTATGGTGGATTTTCTCTCCGTGGTTTGTGACATGGTGGAACTGTTACTGACATGTGGTAACAATGCTTTTTTTTGTTTTTTTTGCATTGCTTGTCGCAGAGTCATGACGGACCAATCAGGAAGCTGATGCAGGAAAGTCATGTTAGATGAATGTGTAGTGGAGAGCACATGCCGGGATGTAGAGGTTGTCTTGGTTTGTTTCAAGTTTTAAAATGAAGTCTTTAAATGGTGCCAGGAAAAGCTGTTTCTGTTTCTAATGATGAAATATTCAGCGTGAAGACATGTGCATGCAACTGTTCTAAACAGGCAAAGTTCTTTATGGTTGTGACAGAACAGCGGAACCAAAGATCAGGAAAAGAAGTAACTAAACAGCTCAAATCTGTGACAACACTGTTTGAAATCCTAGTGTTATGTAACACTGAGAAAAACCCACAACGATATGACTTGACTTTATGAAGATGCTATTGTGCTAATGGAGACATTTAATGTCTCCATTAGCACAATACCTACACTGTTTCCCAGGATGCACTGATCTTATTCACCCCCCAGAGTCTTCAGCCACTTCCAAAGGAAAATAACCTAATTACAGACAAATCCAGTAAATTCCTTCCCCCCCACATCAGTCCACACAAAGCATAACCTATTCATCACTAAATTCCCAATACGTGACCTTTTTGGACAACAAACTGCCCTTCTTTCTCCTTCCTTTCCCTCCCCCCCTCCTCCGTATGGGTGTTAAGACCTGTCTCTACACTCCCCAGGGAATGCTGGGAAAGGAAGACCTCCACATCTGTCCCCAGCCTCGAGCATAAGGAGAGAGGGAGCGCACGATGGAGAAGGGGAACATTCCTTCATCCACAGAGAGAGAGAGAGAGAGAGAAAGAAAGAAAGAAAGAAAGAAAGAAAGAAAGAAAGCAGGTGACCAACAGACCTCAGTCTGGAAATCAAAGGAAAGCGGGGGGGTCAGAGCTGTTATCAGTGAAAAGCAGAGAGAAGCTGAAACATGACAGAGAATGACAGAAAATGAAAGGGATTTTGTGAATGAGAGATGGATCTTGTCTTCTTATAAAGCCATCCATCACTCCTTCAATAGCCCAGTGGGGAGAGAGAGGAAGAGAAAGAGAGGAGCAGACACCCTGGGACCTCCTTCAAAAGAGCAGGAGGAGAGGAGGAGGGAGGAGAGGAGGGAGGAGAGGAGGATGGCTGCGAAATGCTGCTGGAGCTGTGATCTTTACCTCCCTCCCTCCGGTGAAGTCAGCAGGGAAAGTGATTAGTCCCGCCTCTTTTCTCCTCCTCCCCCTATTTTACTAATGCAGGGTGTAAGAGTCTCTCAGTGAGGCCTGCTGCTAATTTCATCACCTCTTAATAATCTTAACACACGACTCATTCAGACTCTTTCATCACCTGCATCACCTGCCCCTCCTGGTCAATCTAAAGAAATAGATTCAGATTTTGTTCATATTCCTTTTCAGGTCTGAGTGAGAAATCATGTGAAAAACACATAAAAAAGTCCTGAACTTCTTCTTTTTTATGTATCAGAAAAATTGCTCTCTCATGCTGGACCACTTATTATGACTAGTAATAATATGTAAGATCTTATTCTGATTTAAATGACATAAAAGACAGACATAATAAAGAAATAATAAAACATTTCTTGTTTTTGTTTTCACCACGTTAAATCAAATATAAACAGATTTGAATGTTTTGACCACTGATGAATTCTTAAGAAATATATTATTATCATTAACAGGATATTTTCTTGACCCAGACTTCTCAGGTCTATCATTTCTACAACTTGTGTTTTTATAAATTTTGCGGGGCTTCATTCTTTCAGATCTCAAGCAGGAAGTTAAGTCTTAAAATATCGACTTAAATTTGATAAAAACATTTAATCTAAAATCTGCTGGATGATAAAAAACAAAGATTGTCAGCATTAAAAACAAGATCAAATCCATGATATTATCATATGTGTTAGTTATTCTATCCATTTAGGACACACACAAGACGTCCATCCAAAAATAATAAATAAATAACAAAATCATACAATGTTTAAATTTGAAAGCTTTAAAGTCACAATCAAATCTCTGAAAGTTTAAAGAAAACAATGGAAAGTTTACCTAAGTTAAATTTAAATTTCTACAGCCTATTGCCCATTATGGGCTGTGTTGATTTAGGAATAAGATGTAAACACACATTCACCCCAGGGTGCGACAAGTGTGAGATGTTGTTGACCTCAGTCTGTCCCCTCTCATTCTGCAGAGGTCCCTTAACGTCGAGGTCACAACCTAGCGGTTTTATTGGCTCTCTAAAGTCATCACTGCTGTAGGATTGGATGAAAGGCCTCTAATGGAGTCAGTAATTGGTCCAGTTTATCAGTTTATTAGGTGCTCTGGCTCTGGGAACAGCTTTGGTGTCTTTAAAGTAAAGTATACATCATTAGCACCAAAAAAACAAAACACTAATGCAACCTTGGGTCAAAGAAAGTACAAGTACTACATTTCACCTAGAAAAGAAAACCATATTTTCATGTTTGTTGTTGAAAAACTCATTTATATATTGACAAGTAATCCACATGCATTAACTGTGATCATTCACAATATAATACTATAGTTATTTTGTGTTTAAATTACATAAAAAAACTGCTAAAACACAATCAAATATAACATAACTCTGAAGTTGTACTCTGAAGAGTAATTTACTGTAAAATGTATAAAAAGCCCAGTGTGTATTTACTGTAACATGCAGTCGTTTACTTTTTACACTGAAAGCTATGAAATAAAGTCATTTATTTTAACTTCATTGTTCATTAAGATGAACAGAAAAATGAAAGTTTAAGTCACTTATAATAATTATAATAATAATTCTTTTCCTTAAGTCTCAAAACACTACCTCAAAAAGAAACTCCTTTTTCCTGACAATTCCATGCACACATACTATTCCTAATCCTTAAAGAGAATCACTTGCAGATTAAATCACCAACTTAAGCTGTCATCTAGATATATTGCGTCCTATTTGTTGTCTGGTGCTCGGAGGAGTGACAGGCCGTCAAAGGTTGCGTCCACGACGACCTCCAGTAAAGTGGAAAAGCTTTTTTTGTTTTGTCTTTGGTCTTTTCTCTCTGGTTGTCCATTATCTGTGTGAGCCGTCCCTCTTTAAAACACTTTGGGACGAGTGAAAGGTCCCGACTCTGTGAGCTGAGCTCTGAACCTCTGCCATTCAACCTGCACTATCATGCCCCCCCCCACACACACACACACACACACACACACACACACTCAGGGAAACCTGTGAAAACACACCTATTAAAACTAACCTATTAAAATATGAATATATACATTTATATACATTAAATTTACATAATTCTGTTCATGAATTGTAGAGAAGCAGAACTGTTTGTGACGACCACAGGAACCTGGTTCTGGATGAGCTGTCAACAAAGAAGAGGAAAACAACTGTATGAAAGCATCAGCCCCTCCCACACACACACACACACACCTCCCCTCCTCACCCACAGCTTCCTTTCTCCCACTGACCACAGCTCAGAATTGCCCTCTCTCCCCGTGACCCCCTCCCCCCACCACCACCACCACCACCACCACCACTGGGCCCTTTCACTCTGTAACAATGGCTGCCGGGGGCCGTGTTATTTGAGGCACTAAAGAGCCATCCCACCCACCACGCCCCAGGACAAAGCCCCACTGGGAGCTTTCTTCCCCTCACCTCCCTAATGACAGGTTTCATCCTCTCCGTCCTGACCCCTGGGAGGGGATGTGGGTCCTGGGCACGGCCCACCGCCTTTCTGCCCGCTGACCTGCTTCGCCAACAGGTCCGCCTCAAGGTCCGCCTCCCGCTCGCTAATACACACTTACACACTTTCACTCTCTCCTGTGCTCACGGGGCGCTGAGCACGACTGTACATCAGGTTATAGGTCAGACTTAAATATTTAACATAAACATTATTGTTTTCTTTCGTTCCTTATTATTGAGATGACAATGTATCCATTTAAAAGTATTAAATTCTAAGTTTTATAATACGTGAAAAACTTATAAAGAGAGAGAACAACACTTCTTTGTTTAACAGATCAAGTCTCTTCTTTCCATAATATTATTAGGCACATGTGTCAAACTCAAGGCTCGCAGGCCACACCTGGCCCACCGTCCAACTGTGTTGGGCCCACAAGAGAAAACTTGCTTCGTCTTTCCTGCTCCTGCTCAGGTCAAGTTACCACCTGTTAAAGTTTGACAACACGGCTCTACTATAGAATACAGTATAGTGCTGATTTCAATGAAACATCATAACATCTACCACTCTGACGTGTATATAAGTTTGAAACAGTAACTCTTTCGACTCTTTTCAAAAATATCCATCGCGTTCTGATGAGTTTCTTTATTGAATCTCTGAGCTTGTTTATGTTATTTCCCCCTCGTATGGCCCCTCTGCCTCACCATCTAAAGCAACTGAGGAAAATGAATCTTGTGATTTCATTTCATTTCATTTGAGTCTGCAGTTCACTGCTCATGTACACGCCTTATTTTTGAGTGCAACTAAGTGTCTGACTTCCTGTTTTGGAGTGGCACTTCCAGTATTCACTTCCTTCGTGTATCTGTGAACGGAGCGTAGACACTTTTCTGGGTTTTCTGAGTCTCAAAGCACTTTGGACAATAAAAACAATCACGTGTGTGACAATATTATCGATTAGACAAACTCAGGACAAAGAGTGGTTAACACAGAACGTTTAACAACCTGTCGATCAAACACAAGAATCAACAGTTTTTCAACAGTGATCTTGTCTCCTGCAGCTTTTATACAGTAATAAAATAATGATTTAAATTATCTGTAAGCACTTTGTTCCACTCAAAGAACTTAACTTTACACTTTTGCCATTCACCCTTTCACACACATTTATATAGCACTATAGTAATCACATGGTAATGTTGACATGCAGATTAGCGGAGCCGGGGATCAAACCTCGACCTTCCAGTTATAAGACAAACTGCTCTACCACAAGTGCCATAAATCTATTTTCATTGTTACCGAGTGAAAGGTATCGTGTTTGATGTCATGTTACTTTCATCCAGGTGCTCATGTAACACAGATTAGAAAGGCTTGTTGTTGCATCTCCGTTACTCTAAAGCTGCTGTGATTTTCTTTCTTTAGTTTATTTGTGTTTTTGTTTCTTCTTAATTGAATGCACTCGTTGAGTGAAACTTTGGTTGCTTGGTAACGTCTGTTAAGCATCTTAGGACACATGTGCATGTGAATGGCCCTTTAAAGCAGCATTGTGTGGGTGTCATTGACAATGGCCTGGACATATTATGGGATAGATAAGATAAGATAGGGATTATGCACAGTCAGCATTCACCAGAGATATGATAGCAGTTTTTTTACACCTCATGCACAAGTAGACAATACGGTGAAAGGTGTAGAGCTCTTCCTCTGAGTTCACCTCATTCAGCCTCGCCCTCACACACAGCCCATGGCTGTTGACACATGAAAACCACCGCTTTCATTTACAGGTTTTTGGAAATGATCTAATGCCTCCTCGACACCCACAGGGTCATGGAACACACTTAACACATCAACAGCCCTGAGAACCTAAAAAGTGGAGAAAAACACTCCGAAATTCAGTCGTGCATGTTTCTCTGACAGCTGCATTATTCCCTGAGACCTCATTTTAAAGGAAACCTCAGTGTCATCACTTATGAGGTGTCACTCACAGGCTCAAATGGGCTTCTGGTCATTCATTATCTTAATCTGGAGCAGTGCAACAATTTTCCCTCACAGGGGTAAATCAATCTCCCCGCTCTCACACAGTGTCTGCCCGTGTGACAATGACGATGTATCACTGTCACACAGACCAGCACATATTGGCTAGTTTTGCAAGTGAGTGTTTGGGAGCTCAATTACCTGAAGCCTGTGAGCACAAATCAACATTTCTGTGCTTCATTAATGATGTTCAGCCTGTTCATGCAGAGCATGTGTGTGTACTGCACTACATTTGCCTTCATCTCATTTCTAATGTACCAAACATTTTGTCCGAGCCACATTATGGAATATGGACTCACTCACTGATTCTCTGTGTTTGCCCAGATGCAAAATTAAACATAATAATGACATGATTGATATTGACACATGATTCAGATCTTTGTCATGTTTATTATTAATTATTTCTATATATTGTACATAATATTTATGTCAATCATGTGTATTTATTTATTGTTCTATTTTACTTTGTATTGTTATTGTGTCTTAAGCTCATCATGGGTTTCTGCCTCACCCACACATGTTCTATTTTAAAAGACGACAACGAGCAAGAGACAGGCGGGATTCTGATTCTCTTCCATGTGGATAAATGCCATTTTTATTAGGATTAGTTTTTCTGTGGACCTTAGAGTAATCGTCCTCCTGTCCTGGGAGCCAGTGTGTATCCTTGTCAAAAGAATGGACAAATAAAAACACTAGAGAAAGTTGCTTAACCAAAGAGACACTGATTCTGTCAATGAGAAAAAACTTGCGTTGCTTCCTCTCACTAAAAACCCGGCGACCAGTAGAGACATCGGGGAAAAATTGATTTTAGTGTGAAAATAAAAGCGAGCTCTCGTCAACGATTTCACAAAACTCAAATAGAGAAAAGTTTTTCCCTCTCAAATTCCTGATTAATATACGGAATCAAAAACTATTGGACATAGTAAACCAGAGTCGTTTATTCTATTATTAAAACGTTTTGCTTACAGAGACTAAGAATATGATGTGTATGCAAAGTGACACAATCCTCAGTTCAAATGTATTTATTTAAAGAGTTAAAAGCATTCAGGAAATCTAACCACATATCGACAGTTACATTAAGACTTTGGACAAAGAGTGGTGGCGACGACGGGGGTGTTGCTCACTGAAGTGGAGAAAAAGCAGCTTCTGTGCAGCGGTGACGTGGAGGCGACAGGCTGTGACAGGCGAGCCGTCAGACTGCAGGGCAAACAGGTAGAATCTGTGTCACATACACTCATGCACAACATGCACAACACGCACAACACGCACAACACGCACAACATGCACAACACGCACAACACTACCATCACATATCAAAGGTTAGCACAGCAGTCTTTGATTTTATGAAACATTTCCTTGATTATTTCTATGTTTGGTGCAATAACATATTAACTAGCACGTGCATGCATCCCTGATGCTTGAACCTTCATTTAAACCATAACATGTCTTCACCTTAAAGTTGAATCATTTATGTTTTGGGGACTTGCTCCTTGGCCCTACAGGGAAGACACGCCCCCATAATATGTCTGTGGAAACAGATTTAAGTAATACCTGGAACAGGTTTGTTTTCCATTAGTTAGAAATGTTATTTTATCGCAACATGCATTATCTCAAGAGACTTGACATAGTACAGCAGAAATATTATAATTACAGTTTACAATATTATAGAGAGAAGAGAAAAGAGAGAAAAAAGCAAACTTTAAAAAGATGAAATATCTGACAGAAGCAAACATGTGCAGCGTCTTTAAAATTATGGAATGCTGTTACACAGTCCTTGGATACTAATACTAATAGCCTTGCAAATGGATGTGGATCCTGCAGCCCAGGAGTCACGGTATCCTGCAGAAAGAGAGAAAGAGAGGGTGAGAGTGAGAGACAGGAGAGGGAGGAAAAGCTCAAACCGGGAGAGAGAGAGAAAGAACAACGTTAAATATCTTACATTTTAAACAGTTTGAACTACAATAGCCTGAGTGCAGACTCTAAAAACTTCCCTTAGGGTTTCACTCAGTCAACATTGTGAACCATGTCTAAGTTCAGGCTGAGTTCATCAAAACTGGCAATGCTTGTTTGGAGAGATGTAAGGTCGTACAAATGAACTCAACATGATATGAAGAGAGCAGATAAATAAACATGAACACGAGCTCTCAGAACACTCAGAGAACACAAACCTCTGCCAAGACTTCAGCATTATTTACTTGTTTATAGCTTCTGTGTTACCGTCGTACACAAGCATGACACAACACAACCACCCTCATATGTTACCATGTAACTGAGATGTGCAGTACTCAACTTGATAGAGGGACTTCCTACTGAAGATGAATCATTTATGTATTTATTTATTTACCCAATATAAGAAATTCTTACCAAAATTGAATGGGAACATACTTGAGTGATCATCGCCCCATAATAAATAATAAACAATTCAGATTGAGACAGGAAGTAGTGAACAGCAGGACAAACTTACAGGTAAACATAAGCTCCTTGAAGGAGGGAACAAATGAACTGCTAAAACATCTGAACTCAATAAAACAATGTTGCAGCGGTAAGTGTGCAGGTGTGTATGTGTTGTAGCGCAGCTTTTTGAGGACATTACTTTTCTTTGGTCTCTGATACAGTGACCACGACTGCCACATATCATACCTATGTCTTTATTCCAGTCCGGTACAACTGCACACGTACACACGCCTCAGTGCGTGTCCAGCAGATCTCCCTGGGGGGTCACAGTGGCGAGGAGAGAGGGATTTCACGCTTGACCTTCCCCTCACAGCTTTGTGCTCCCCTGCACTCCCGCCTTGATTCTCTTGACCTACTTGGTCATCCTGGAGCAAGCCACTTATAATACTTACATCTAACTGAGCAGCACGCTTTTACCCCCATCTCTCACACACACACACACACACGTCCACATCTGTCTGGCACATCTGTCTGCTGGTTTCTGCCTCTGTGGGGCTCTAATCAGTGGATTCTGACTGTGACTGATGCAAACATTTAGAGATAAAAGCTTGATCCCTTTGTGCCAAATACTGCTTTTTGAATATACGCTGTTATTTGGATTTCAATCCCAATCTCTCATTCCCATCAGCTTTAGAGAGCGTCTTAAAAACACATGCCGTCCTGGCAACGAGGTCAGACCAAAAGCATAGATTCTACAAACAGGCAGTGTTCTAACACGCTCTCTCTCTTCGCGGTCACCACCACAAACTGTCTGACTCCATCTTGTCCTATCCCTTGTGTCCTCTGCTAGTACTCTGTTACTGTCCTCATGTCCTCTTTACAACATTCATGAACGTCTCTGCAGTCTTCTTCTTTTCCTCCTGCCTTGCAGCTCCATCTTCAGTTGTTTTCACTGTTCCACATATTTTCATTTGGCAAAGGTTTTACGCCGGATTCTCTTCCTGATGCAACCCTTAGCATTTATCTGGGCTCGGGACCAGCACTAGGAGTGCACTGGATGTGGCCCCCGGTGTTGGAATAATGTCATTAAGGAGTTACACGATGTCTCAAAGTCGGACTAACACACCCAGAGAATGCAGTTGCGAGTTGAATTGCTTGCATGTTTGGGTTCAAACTGACCCGGACTGGCCTCGGCACCCTGTTCCACAGCTCCTAACCTCCGGCTTTGACCTGGAAATAATTGAAGAAGTCAGTAAAGAAAAGACGAAGAAGACAGCGTGAAAAACACGGCGCAATCCCCGTCAGTACATTTAGTGAGACTAAAGTGAATCCTCTGTCACCTCAGAGAATGTAATATTCTGAAGTTAATAGATGACGGCATATTATATAAATTATAAATGCTATATAATATAAATTATAAATGCTACCACCTAGCCAGCAGTTGGCTCGTCTGTGTGGTCAGTGACATTATAGGTCAACCAGAAAATTCCTAATACTAACAAGTTGAAAGGAGCCACCGAGCGTAGTGAAGTCACACAGACTTCATTCAATGAGTCGTTTCCCTGTTAGTGCTCGTTTACTGGGACAAGGACAGTGTAGTAACATCATCTCTAACGTGTATTTTTGATTGATTTTGTAGCATAAAAATCATTAATCATTACAATGTTTTCTTTCTAATTTCTTAAAAACTTTATAGCTTTATACGCGAGGTCTAAAAGACGTTACTTTACACTGTCGATGTCAAGTGAGAGTTATTTTGGACCTGAGGAGAAAAGCCATGCAAACAAATGGTCTAAACATGCAAACTCCACTCAGAACTGGTAACCTTCTCGCTGCGAGGCAACAGTGCTATCCACACATGTTCCGCTGTGTGTTATTTTAAACATTGAAAAATGTCTGTTTTGCCGGCCTCTGATGATTTGCTGTTTGAACTCCACTGATCACAGGGCAGGCACTCTTTTGTGGTAAAGTCTGGGGATTCCCCTCCTCTTCCTCATCCTTTCTCATGCTCTCTAAACCCCCAGAGGAGGTGGCTGCGGTGCCAGCAGCTCCGTGAGCACAGTTAAGGCCTCCTGCAGCACCGTCACCACTAGTTAGGAGCCACTTTCTACTCAGATGAGCACAAACAAAGACGAGTGAGGAAGAGAGAGAGAGGGAAGGAGGGAGCCAGGAGGGAGGAGGCTGTCAGTGTGTTTGGTAAACAGCGAGAAAGCCGAAGGGAGCAGCCACTCAGGAGGAGAGGAAGAGGGGAAGTGGAGGAAAGAGAACGCGACAAAAGGGGAGTCGTTCGCTGAGGTACGACTGAGTGTGGAGCTGGTAAAGAGTCCAGGATGTTGCAGCTGGAACTATACGTACTGATCAGAAACTGGGATCACATGTAAACATCTGCACCCTCTGGACACACACTCACCCCTTCACAACACCCTGACCCCGCGCGCCGCCGTATGTGAGGGTCAAACCAAAGATGATGACGTCCTCATATCTAAGCCCACACACTCCCACATGACCTGACGCTTCCCCTGACCCTGTTGTTTTATTTGAGCCCTAATAACTCTCCTAATTAAAACCCCTTCCTATTATTTTCCCCTCCGTTTCCCCCTGTAAAAGGCCCCCGGTTTCAAAGTGCTAGTAAAATAAACTGGATGGGGCCCGTTTCTTTATCTGTGTGTGTGTGGGAGAAGAAGGGCAGGGAAAGAAGGGGGGAGTTGGGAGGACAGAGGTTTTAGGTTCAGAGGGGGGGTAAAAGAAAGAGAGGTCACCGGAGACAAAGAGTGCTGAGACCCCGAGGTCGAGCTGCCTGGTGTCCACAGTCACCCGGGCTGGCGGTGTTGCAGGCGGTGTATAATCGCCGGGGTCTGTTTTGTCCGCGCAGCGTAGGACAGAATATATCACGGAGCTGACAGACGAACAATAGCTCACGTTTTGTGGAAGTCCGAGTTTTGAGTCGCCGGGTGCATCTGGAGGAGCTGAGATTAACCATGCGGTCAGTGGCCTCGCGTGTCGCTGACCCCTTTGACCGGAACTGCAGTCCAAACAATATCGCTTATGGGTTAATATAAGATGGAAGGAGCATCAGTGAGTCATCATCTCTGCAGCAACTGCGACACAATCAATGATTCTTTCACATACACAGAAACTATCCAGGTGTTGCCCAACAATTACGTCAATTAACTTTAAGAAGGGGGCACGTGGTGGGGTAGTGGCTGGCACTGTCGCCTTACAGCAAAAAGAACAGAGGTTTCCTCCCACAGTCCAATGACATGCGGAGGTAGTGTGAGAGCTAATGACATAAACCCTGCCCAGGGTTTACCCCGCCTGTCGCTTTATGTCAGTGACATGTCAGCTCCTATGTGGAAGATGAAGACAATGAATGAATGAATGAATGAATGAATGAATGAATGAATGAATGAATAACTTCTACAGACCAACAATCGGACTTCAAAGCTGCAGTTTAGGCAGGATCACTGTAAAATAATGCTGTTTCTTAAAGTGAATCCACAGTTTATTAAGTGACACATGCACTGGGATCACAGCGCTCGGTCCTGAGCTCCTTTTATCAGATGGACCAGTTTTATACACAGCAAATATCTCTCCATCACTGACGCTCTGTGCTGATATTGAAGTGTTTTATTATTTGCTGGATCTCTTTTAGACTAGTTTCTTTGCAGTACACGATGTTGTTAGTGTTTGTTAGCCCTACTTTGTGATTCTGCAGCATTCAGTCACTCTGTGAACTGTGACACTACAGAGATATTCTGGTTTCGTCTGGCTTACATGTGTCGTTCACACCAGGAGCAGAGATCATTAAATAAGATATACTTTTAAATGTAATAATTACTCTACACTGCCTTTGCAGCAAGAAGACCCCGGGACCCCGAGACCCCGGGACCACTTGTATGATACACACCAATCATGAATTAACACGAGTCTTCAAACAGAGCCCAGAAGAGGTGCAGAGGATTCATTCACTCAAATTACAGGATTTACATTAAGCTGGAAGGTTATTATGGTATTTTCACCTCCACCTGGGAGGTTATGTTTTCACTCGCTTGAGTTGATCTGTAACTTCCTGTCTACAGTTAACAATGATCATATTTCTGTCTGAAATGTGGTGAAATGTGGTCTGTGTGTATGCAGGATCAGACACTGCCATCAGACTAAGTTTCATCCACATCTGATCCAGATTATGGATTTGGCTACAATTTAAATTTAACATGGGAAGTTTGAATGAACAAGTTCAGATCTGTATATGTCAGATTGAGATAAGTGATAATATACAGTATAATATTAATATTTACCCCGAGGGGGCAGTTTTGAACCAGCAACCCTCCAGTTAAAAACCTTATTTCCTTCCTGTCAGAGTGTAGATTCCTGAGTGTGTCACCATGATATAAAAAAAGAATATTATATGCTTCATAGATCTGTTGTGAGTCCATATGGGTTGTTACTCAAATTCCACAAAATAATCTAAACATAGGTGTTTGAATAACTTAACATGTCAACCCATTTAATATATATAATCAATAATATATATAACATTGTGACACGATCATAGCTTCAGCCTGTGCAGGAGACGTAAGCGTGATCATATAGTGCTGAGTATTTCAGATTTAAGGGAAGTTAATCCTTTTTGAAACATAGTGCTGAGGAAGGAGGGGAAGGAGTCGAGGGCAGGGAAAGTCATGTGTCAGGGTTCAGCCGTGAGTATGTGGGAGTGAAGGAGGAACTGTGGGAAGGTTTTTAGGGAATCAGGAGGAAATATGACGCACGATCAGCTCAAACACACAAGACGGACTGTTTAAAGTGTTGAATGGAAGCGAATCAAGAGAGTTCACAGGAAGTTTATGAATGCACTGTGCCGTGGACAAGTGCCGTAGAAGTGAGGAGGACAAACTTAAACTTCACAAAATAATATTCAGCCACCGTTGTGATCAAAGAGCTTTTCTTTCTCCATCACATGAGCTCTCAAACTTGGAATCCAGGTGTTGCCATTCACCCGTTCACACTGTATATGCAGCATATTACACAAATGTCAAACCCATTCACACACTGGGACACAGAGCCAGGGATGAAATCCACAGACAAGTTGCCCCACCACTGAGCCACCATCACCCTGTAGGTTCACAGAGTGTGACTAAGACTCAGATAAAATCATTTATGTTTTTTAAAATTGAATTACAAAGCTGGAAACGAATATGTTTCTGTTTGTTTGACCTTCTGTGGCTCACCTGCAGTTCCATCACAGCCCACCGGGGGCCACCTTGTACACTTTAGTCACTTCTGCACAGGTAGGCCGAGCTGTCCTTGTCTCACTGTACAAACACAGGTGGGGAATCACTTTATTGAATGATGTGTGTCCACCACTACGCCCCCTTTTGGCTTGTTAGTGTCGGTGGTTTCCAGTTCAGCTTGAGGCTACCTAGCCAGCATGTCCATGTGGCCCGCAGAAGGTCTATATTCGGGCTAACAGTGTGGCTCCAAGTTTCCAAAACTTGGAAACGTGGCGTAAACGTCAAGAGTGTAAATAACAAAGTAAAGTACAGATACACTTGTTATTTCCAGGTTAATCCAGAGTGTGGCACATGAGTCTGAAGGGAAACATGCAGATGAAGCTCAACTCCCGGTCACATCATCATCACATAGTTTTAGTGCCATTTCAGTCCGACCGACATGTTTTACTTTGTGTTTGACTAATGTCGTATAAACATGTCTGATGATAAAGTATTTTTGTATGTGATAAACCATGAACCTGTCTTCATTAAAGGGGTAGTGCAGGTTTTCTGAAGTGTGGCTGTATTGACACATCGTGGCCCTCAGTCATTTACACTTGCTTATGTCTACAATATCTCGTGACACGTTTACTGCTGTATAACCTCAGCCAATGCGTCTTATTTTCATTGGTGACGTGTGTGTGTGTTTGTGAGCAGCATGTTTCTTTATGGCCTCAGGAAGAAGGGATTGGATTTTGCGAGTGATGAAAGGTGAAGGTGTATTGACGTTGTCGCTCTGTGTGCTTCCTGTAGTTCTGCTGTTCGACAGGCTTTTCCAACTGGCAACTGAAGTTATGTTCACAACCTGGGTTTTACCGATGAGCTGTGGTTCTGGATGAAGAGAGTGATTTAGTGACTTTTTGTGTAGCGACGTCTTCGTTTGCGTCTTTTATTCTCGTTTAAATCTGCGATCGAAAACACGTCATGAATGAAAAACGTTAAATCTTCTTTTGACTGAGGTGAAGTCGCAGACTTGTGTCTGGGAGGTTTCAGGATCCAATGCACCAGCTTGTCATGTTTTGCTTCTGTGTACTGTTAGGCCGACATTATTTACATTTTATTATTATTGTATTATTAGACTTAGACTTAAACTTAGACTTCCTTTTATTGTCATTGCACAGAAAACACAACAGTGAAACTGGCAACAACATTTGAGATTGAAGCATCACGAGTATTAAGCATTAATAATACATAAAGCATATTGTATGAAGCATTAATGCATTAAATAGTGCTTACAACTAATTAGATAATCTAATTAGAGCCATCGTTCAGCCTAAAGTAAATAAAACTTTCTGTTTCTGCAGCCGGGTCTGCACGGCTGCCTCCGTCATTAAGTTCAAATGTGATGATTAGTTAATTCTGTGTTGGAAATCCTCAGTTCAGATTTGACACAAACTCACTAAACCAGGCAGCAGCTCGTGTTTCCCAGCAAACTAAACTCACTGACTCACTGATGTGAGCAAGAGAGTGAGCAGTTGGAACAAAAACACATTAGTTTCCAGTCAGAAAAGTCTATTTAAAGGCTGCTAATACAATATAATCTTGTGTTAATCTAAGTGTTTTGCAGTTTTAAATAATCTGCTTTTACTTGGGTAGAATATTTATTTTCAACCCTGCATCACTGCAAACTGTCTCAGGCAATAGCATTTTTAATGTTAACATTAATATTTAAAACAGTCAGTTCAATAGAATCACTGCAGCCTCAGATCGGGTCTGTTTAGTCTCTGTTGGTGGTGCAGTCGGGGCCCTATATTTTTTTACGGGGTCCAAAATGTCTGACAGCACCCCTGATGGAGGGGGTGTGATTGGAATGAGACACAGTTTCAAAGTGGAGAGATCAGAGAGGTTGAGCATAAAGGTTGAGAGGGAGTTGAAAGAGGGTAAAGAGGGAGGCCAGAGAGAAGGCCTTGAAACAGTCTTATCTGTGACCCATCTGTCTTGACATGCACACTCCTCTGGTTAGTGCCCTGGAGGGGAGGGAAGGGAAGGGAAGGGAAGCAGCATGCGTGTCAGTAAGTGAGTGTGCAGGGCTCCGGGCTCCGGGCTCCGGGCCCCGGGCTCCGGGCTCCGGGCTCAGGCCTGTGCACTCTGGCCCACAAACCAGCCTAACCAGCCCCATGTCTGAACACCCCCCCAGGAAAAACTCCCATGACTTACTGCTGTGATCAGGTGATACACACACACACACACACACACACACACACTGCTGTCAGCTGATTTGTCACAAACCTCATAAGAAGCAGCTCATCTCTGTTTTTGGTCATTTGAGAAAGAGGCAGAATAATAATGATGAATGTGTGAAAATGTATGAAAATCATGACTTATTTATACACTTATTTTTAATGTATATGAATTAGTACAATATACGACAATCTAGAGACAAAAGACCTCTTTCATTTCATCGGTTGACAATCAATCAAATTTGAATTATAAAAAGGCAATGAAATAGAAAAACAGCAATAGAATAAGTAGTGAAATCAAATAGAATCATCACAGAACCGTATGATTTATGACTGTTTTCACCTGATCATTCTAAGTGAAACTATATTTGAAATTTTAAAGCTTCATGTCATCAGACACTCAGGTGTAAGATTGTGTCTCGGTTTGTGAGGTCCTCTGGTTCTCCACTCACATCTATCAGTCGGAATCAAACCTCCTAAGATGTCGGACAGCACCTGGGAGATTTACCATAATGAATACCTGATGTGGTGAGGCAGTTAATGCCGCCTATAAAATAACTCCCTTCCTCCTTCCTGTGGGCCCCGGCTGTTGTTTATCAAACGAGGTAACGTCCTGTCATGTGACCCCGCCCCCCCCCCTCTCCTCCCGACCAGCAAACCCACCTGTGTGGACTTTTCTCTTAATCCCCTTCTCCCCCCCTGTCTTTCTGTGTTTTTCAGCTCTGTGCTTTGAATACTTAGACTACTGAGTGTAACTAATTCTTCCACACAAGGATATTGTCTTCTCCCTGTCTCTGCTTTTGTCCTCCCTTTCAATCCTGCTATTCATTGATTTCATTAGTTGGTTGTGTGGTGAGAGAGATGGTGAAAGTGTTGGGGGTAGTTCTTTCCAATTAAAAGGCCTAATAGCCTATTACCATCACCTTAAGTTCAACTTTTTCTTTTTTTACAACATGAAACCTTGGAGAGATTAATCACCAGAGCAGCACGAGAGCTTTTAAAAGCGTCTATGTGACTCTTAAACTGAAATTAGGATTAATGATTTTGAGTTGAAGCGTTTTAACGGTGTTGCTGTTACGAGGTGTAGTCCGTAACCTTTAAATATTAATAACAGACAAGTGTCCATCCATCCCTGAAGCCTGTCAGGGCCATCGTGAGTGTAGCAGGGTTTGGAGTTCATGTCCCACGCTGCACACAGGAAGTGATTTATTTCATATCCTAATAAAGTGCAAACAGGTTGGAGTTTGACTGAAAACACAAAAAAGGAGCAGTTTGATGGGATGAATCCTGCTCTGCTGCTGTATACACACAAACGCTCAATGAAACACAAATGCTCATTATTTCTGTCCATGAAAAGCAACACAGACGGAGGCTGTAACATCAGACTTAGGACTTAGTTACTTGTGTCACAGTTTGTCAACAGGATACTGTGTAATTGTGACTTTTCTTTGTGTATTTTCATTTTTTTATTATTGTTTATTTATACATTTTTCATATCAAAACAAGTAGTTTTATTTTGAAATGTGGTGAAATCATCATGGATGTCATACAGCGCAGATATGTGCAGCGCAGCGTACACTGGCATGTAAACGAGCAGAGGCAGGAGTTGAACCCACAACCTTAAATCAACCAGACTGGACGGTCACTGGCCTACAGTGTTTCAGGCAGTTCTTTTTTTATTGTTTTCTAATATATGAAAATAAATAATGTATTGGTGTTTGTGTGTGTGTTGTTGTATATTTGGTGAAAGACAATAAAGCTGCTGCAGCTGCTGAGGCTTTAAATGAAATGTGTTTAACAGTCCACTCTTCCTACACATGCTTTACAGATCCTCCAGCTGACCGGGGGGCCAGAGGACCAAACCAGTCCCCTGGGATGACACAACCACCCGTTCTCAGACGCCCATTTGCCGTAGCCCATTCCTCACTCCTCCTCCTCCTCCTCCTCCTCCTCCTCCTCCTCCTGCTGCTGCTCGTCCCTCCCGATGGATGACCCTGCAACCAGCAAGGGTCAGCTGCACCGAAGGGCACCTCCCGCACCCCGGCCCTCTGTCCGGAGTCACAGCGTAAATCAGTGGCTGTTGGTCGCGGGAACCGTGCCCTGCCAGGGGTCCCAGCCCAGCCTGGCACCATCTGTCCCCGGACTGTGACGCAGAGCCAGCGCTGCCAAGGTAGGTTCCCACTGACCTCCTGTACCCTCCAGGTCATTGGGCCAGACCTGGGACTGGAGACAGATCCATCACAGCTCGAGTCTGGACATGATAGAAAGTCCTGGTGTGTCAACCGTACAGTAGATCAGAACACGAGCTCAATAGAAAGATAAACTCTTAATATCTACAGTAAATGCTAAACACTGCAACAGTAATCAGCCAATGCAGTTACATTAGAAATACTGATGTTTGAAAAATGATCTTTTGATTCGATTTGACTTTATTGATCCCAAAATAAGATCAACAATACACAATACTACAAGTGAACAATCGTGTTATGTTACACACCCAATTAACACCTTAATTATATGCACACGCAATCCACTGTGGAAGCAGAGAATTGCTGTAATATTGAATTATAGTAATTAAAGGTTTACACAGTTTACATCATGTCTGTTTAGCTTTAAACTAAATGTAAATATAATTTGAGTTGATACTATTACAATGACAGTTTCAGTTCTGTGGTTGTACGATGTCCTGGTGCATTTACTGAAATCATCACTGTCGGTAAAATCTTTTCAAATAAACTTTTACTGTGTGCCATAATGACACAGCTATATAAATACAAACAGTATTTCTGATTGACTGGGATTTCTGTTTGTGGGGTTGTGACATCACTCCCGGCTCCGACTTCCGAATTGTGATGTGAACGGAACACAGCATCAGACTATTTCTTGTCTCCAGCTGCGTGCAGGGCAAATGTAGTGCTGTGTGTCAGTGCCTCATTCAAAAACCTTGGATTAAAAACGATCATCCAAATGAGAAAGCAGCAACACTGCAGATTGTTTTTGATTGTGTAAATGTTGCATAAGTGGAACATTGCTTTTGTTTTTGTGAGACAGTTTTCTCAGTGAGACACTTTAACTGTGTCATGACTTAATTGCGCTGCTGTAGGCTACGCTCAAATTCTTGCTTTAAGTGTGTGAGTAAACTGCTTTGCATCGGTAACGTGTATTTAAGTCAAAGCAACACAACAACCATGAAACAGGGAGGAACGCAACTCAATTATAGTGCTCGTGTTTTTTACCTGTGTCAGGTAAATAAGTCATCATATATTACAGTGACTTGACCGGCTGTTATTTTGCTGTATAACTGCCACGGACTAAATAGGTGATAAACTACTGACACATGTAAAACAGTACAAGACAAGTCCGTGCACTCCACCACGTCGCCCTTGACGACTTGACGTCTTTTTCCTCTCCATCATAACGACACCTGGAATTGTGACACGTAAATCTTGGGAGCAGAGACAGTCTGTGGGTCCCGGGGCAGTGCAGCCCAGGTTATTGCTTTCTCTTTCAGCCACAGCCTTGCTTCTTGCCCCCTTAAGGCCTACTGGTTCTTAATGGGCGGGCAGGGGGTCATAAAGTGGTTGTGTTACTGTTTTCCTTTTTCCAAACCAGCGACACCAGTTGTTCACCCGCCTCACCAGAGCCTTTTGTGAGGCCTGACAGGCTGTCAGTCCCAGGCGGAGAATAATTGTAGAAGACAACATGCGTTACCTTGAGGTGACACCACATTCCACCACTGAAGGCCTCATGAGTCAACAATGGCTCTGAATAGCTTTTTAGAGCTGTCATTCTTGGACACATAGATGGAGAACACTCATCTGGCAGGTGATTAAGACGCTCACCAACGTTTGTGGACACATGCTTGTTGTTTTATCACTTTTATTTGGGTTGTTTTCCTCAGACAGGAAGTCATTCATTGTGATGGAAATATACACACACAGAGTGAAAAGTGCATCGTTTTGAGATAAAGCACCAGCTACTGAACATTTTGTGCAGAACTGACGTTATACTGTAAGAGCTACATAACAACGTGATTGCTAAATGCCTGTTCGGTGACCTCTTCTCACTTACAGTCCCAAAATATCTCCAAACATCCAGTATAATTACCTTTAAAGGTGGTAAAAAATAAATAAATAAATAAACAGAACTAAGTCATCAATCATCCTGTGAACGGATCACTGCTCTGTAAAAAACGCGTCTCAGAGACAATTCGTTGGCTCTTTTCCACATAACCTCGTCTCCCTTCCTGCGATTCATTCAGACCTCTTCACTCCTCGTCTCTGTGATTTTTTTTATTCTGATAAATCATGTGTCTGCTCAGCATCATTTATCTAACCCTCCTCTTGTCACAGCATCCCATTCTTTTCTTATCATGTTTTTTGTCTTGATAAATATTTGGTTCAGATAACTTATTACACTAAATAATTATCTGTCTTGGTTCAACAATCAGTTGCTTGGCTCACAAAATGTCAGAAAATATCGCTGCAAACCCCCAAAATGTATTGTTTTATTATTGTTATTGTTGTTGTTGTAAATATCCAATAACCATATTTACATGTAAGAAGCTAAAAAGTAAGTCAAATTGTTTTTCTATAAGCGATGAATCAATTATCTAAATAGTTGGCCATGTAGTTTGATTAATAAGTACTTGATTGTTGCAGTGAAACTACTAGTAATGTTAAAATTGTAGGATTAATAGTGTTTTTAATTCTAATTTTAATGAAGAAATCTTGGATTTATCAACGTATTCGCTGCGTTTTAGTTTGTCCTGACATTTGTGCACATACTGCCCCCATGTGTTGAGTCAGTGGTACTGACATTGCATTTGGGGTTAGGGTGAGACATCTCATTTGATTAATAGATGAAGTATAATTAGCTGAACATGTGTTTCATTCTTACATTGCAATAACTGCACTTTGAATGAATCAATATTCCACACAAACATTTCTATGGGAAGTGATTTATTGGTCCTTTGAATTATATTCAACACAATAAACGGGGGATTGTTATAGACCAGAACAGGGAGGCGTGTTCCCCCTCATCCTAACTCTGATCTAATCTAATTATACTGCCATTCTTTTGTCTAGATATTCTAAAAACAAAAAGGGTCCATGGCAGATAAAGAAAAGAACATAAAGAAAGATACAGCAGATGGGTGTAACATGATTAGTGTTATCTTGTGTTTTATTAAGTAATGAATGAGTAATGAAAGCACCAGTGAGCCAACCTTAAAACGTTGACTTCACTTTTCTCATGGGAAAGTGAAGCAGCAGCAGCAGCAGCAGCAGCAGCAGCATCATCACCGTACGCCACCATGAGCTGCTACAGACCGCTTTTCTCTTCTGTCATTTATAACACGTGTTGTGTCTGTAGGTGTGAAAAACGTTCCATAATAAAAAACGTTAAACATTGACATAGAACATGTAGGTCAATAAATATCTCACAAACATTGACTTACACTTACTTGATGCCTTGACTTGGTTGCTTGATGAACAGTTATATAGTATAGTATAGTGTATACTGTATGTAGTATTTTAGTGTTTCTCCTCCCTCATTAACTCCCATCACATTGCAGTTCAGATAAAACAGGGTGAATATAGTTTGAGAATGACTTTTTTTTTTTTAAATCAAAAGGAAAAAATGAGAATCTTTCAGACTATTTTAAACTTTCATTTCTGTAAAACGTTCACATATTTTGGAGTTGACCTTCCAGTTCAGTCTGTTTGATTCATTTCAGTAACTTTGGTCGACCAGTGTCCATTTTGTGCTGCGCTAGTGTCACTTCACTTTTGTTGGGTTTGGTGTGTTACTGTGTGTTACTGTGTGTTACTGTGGTTTGTGGCTGTTGTGTTACCTTTGTGTCAAAGCACAAACTTTCATTTGTTTTGTGATGTGTTTACCTCGTGGTGGTAGCCATTTTGTTACCATGTGGGAGTGGCACCCACTCATGTAGCAAATGGTGTGGATTCTGCTAAATGTAGTTCGGATGCTTTAGAGGACTGAGAAACAAAAGTAAAACACACTCTTGGTCCATATGCATGTATTTGTTTCAGCCTTCAAGACCACAAACACTGTGACAGTGGCACATATACACATATATATACACATATACATATACACATATATATACATATACACATATATATACGCATATACACATATATATATATCTTTATAATGTACAGTATGTCACTACTACATTTGCTGGCAATCCACCTGTTGGGAGAGAGCGATCAACAAAGACTAATTTGACAGTTAAATATTAAATATGTTACATTTAAGAGAATATACTGCTACAAAAAGGACTTGTTGTATGCAGTGGAAAATGAACCAGCTCCCTCGTGTGGCATAGAGGGGTACTGTGGGTGACCCAAACAAATCCTCCCAGAAGCCATCTGTGGATCCTGACCCAGTCTCGACTTATTCTTGTCCAGTCTTGAGTTTCTGGTCCACAGTGTGATCTCCCTTCGACCCTCCCATGCACGGTGGGCTCTTCGCCAGTGTAGGGTTACTCCCCCACTGTGCAGGAGTTTTAGCCTGAATGGCCAGTGCATGAATGCGGCAACTCAACTCATCCTTCAAAGTCTCATTAACCATACGGTGACGCTGAATCAGCGGCAGACCCTCAAACTGGGAGCTCACGACCAGGACACGGAAATGGGATTCGGAACCAGGGGGCACAGCGTGCATGTGGCTTTCATTAAGAACTTCTAAGTGATCCGGCTTTAGTGCGTTGGTTAGTTTGGTCCTGATAGCCCTCTCAACAGGGCGGCTTGGGTCTGGGTCCATGTGTGGTCTGAAGTGGGCCAGAGGCCGCATAAAGGCGAGACGGATGGAGACGGGCCGAGCCAAGTGGACAACACTGGGCAGCATCAAGAGGCTGTGGCTACAAGGAGACACGACAATCACTCGTATTCTGTCACTGCTAATGTTGTCTTGACAACAAACATATAGTGCTAATTATCTAAGTTATTTAAACAAAAGACAATGAAGACTTGTTATAGCAAAACCATTAAACTATATAATAAATAATGATTCAAATGAACACTTTCACTTATACATAAGCTGGTGACATGACTTATAACTACGATAACTTATAACTGGCGCTTACTAGCATTAGCAATTAGCTTTCGTTGTAGAACAGCACTAACATGACAGCAAACGAAGACAATATCACGTTGTCTTCACATGGTTCTGATCCACCTAACATGACGAACCCGTCCACGTTCAACGCTACATTAACACAACGACTGGAGAAGTAAAGTCTAACATGAAATACGATCATTTAGCTTTTTACCTGCGGGAGAGTCAACCGGAAGTGTTCTTCTTCTTTGAGTTGTAGTTGTGGTTGGCAAACTACGTCTTCGCGCTTTACCGCCACCTATTGGTAAGGAGTGTTGTCAATGAAAAGAAAAGAGAAAAGAAAAGAAACGTACGTTTATCATATAATGTACATTTAAAATGAATGTATTCTCTTCTTGTTCTCTCAGAATCACATGTTATCGTTCCACAAGCTTTATTTGCAGCATTATTTACACCATGATTTATTTGTTACTTAATTTGATTTTCACTTTTAATTGATTTTATTCAGTCAGTTTAATGTTTTGGACAAAATATTTAAAATAAAACTCCTGATGAATTTGCTTCTTGTTCAATGAAGAAGCCTCCATGAACAAAATAAATAAAGCTGTGAAAAAATATCCTTTTTTCTTCTTATATGAAAACTAAAATCTTATAGGAAAAAGATAAGACTGAGCAAGATTGTATTATTATTTTTCCACTTGTTTATTTTTCATAGTTCTTTGTTATCCATTGTGATTCCAATGGGTCAATTTCACAACAAAGTGTAAACCCCATCAAAAAAATGAGAAAATATAAGAAAAAAAAACACACCTTTCACACACCTTTAAACAGAAGTGGTGTCGTCACACTGAAGCTAACTATGATTCATAACTGGTATTTAACATTGATGTATTCACTTATGTTCCATTCTCATTTACAAAAAATGCACAAACTCAAAGACAACATACATTATTGTTCATTTACACATTATTTTTATGACTTTTTTCGTATTCATGGTTCACAAACAGCGTCTATACTTACAAACAGTTGACTACGGTTTCTACGTTACAATACAATGACAAAGGTGATCAAATTCTTTGTTACACTGATTTAATGGCGATGCAATTTTATTGACAGAAGCCTCAAGACCTTGGGTTGTTTGTTTTGGAGATTACTGTCATTATTGAGCTGATAACTCTGATTTTCATTGGATATATATATTAATGTGCTCCGATTCCCTTGAGCTACAAAGGAGGAGAGAATAAGAGACAAAGTACCCACACACTTATTGCTTTGTTAACTTTTTGCACTCACGATGGACTGTTGCTTAAAACAACAAGGTTAATTATATAAAAAGACCCTGTAACATAAGATATGTATCTAAGGGAGACGATCTGGACCGATCACTGACATGGGTTAGCGTTTCCATGTCGGACAAATACGACAGTTTTCTTGACATCCTTGTTTTTGATTCGATGGGTGAAGTCGGACCACACACAGCAAGTCGCTTTTATATTTGTACAGTTAATGTGCTTTTATATACTGTCAATAATGTGCTTTTTTAGGAGGGCAAATATTTACTGTCTGGCCATCCATGGCTTCTGAAGCTTACAGAACTTGCAGTAAAAAAATAAAAATAAAAAAAGTGGGCTCCTAAAGAAAACTTTTCACATGAGCTGTGAAAATAAAAGCATATTTGATTTGTTTTTTTCTTTTTTTTTTACACAACTAATGGCTGAGAACCGACAAAGACTGACGTCAATATAATATTATTGTTTCCCAGGGTCAGAAGGTGTGAAGAGCTATATTATTCATTACATTATAGATTGTTTTTTTTTTTCATTCATTTCTTTTTTATTTACATATATTCATATCTACTACAGATAATTGATGGTGTAACGTGTAAACTCAGGCCATACAAAAAACATTTGGCAACTCATGGCACACTAATGGGTCAGAGGTCAAATGAGAAATGAGTGTGTGTGTGTGTGAGAGTGAGACGGTGACATGTAGGGGGCAGGTCGTCGCAGCTGCATGCACTCATGTTTGCAACATTGTCGTTTCGGTAGGTTTTGGTCTTTGTGCTCTTGCTCGAACCCTCACCTGGTTCCTCAGGACTTCACAAACAAGGACAAGGCCTTCACAGCTGTGCATGTACTACAGGGTACACTTAGTGCAATGTCTACTTTGTTTTCCAACTGTCTTGAGTCTATGTATGGCTGCTATCCTACAAAATGGCAGTTTGGAACAAAACAGTTCTTAACGTTTCAATGATTGCTTTTCTCTTTTTTTTCCTTTTTTATATCGGGGGTTGAGGAGGCATTTATTCTTGCTGCCTTTGTGCTGTTATCTGTGAGTGGGAAATATGACAATCAGCCCTTGGCAGTGAGTTCTCTCGGGTGAATAAAGAAGCAACATCATCCATCATTTAATCCCCACCATGCAGCAGGGTAAGGAATTAACGGGAGATTGAGGCTCAGTGCCCTGAAATTGCCCTTAAAATTTGGAAACAAGATTAGATAGTTTTGTGAAGCCAGAGTGGAAAATGACCAGTGAGACAACACACTCCAATTTTGTAATCCGAGACGTGTTGTAGGAACAAAGCTTAAATAAATGTTGGAGATTATAGGAAATTATTTCTACAGGTGATTGTTTTATATATACTTTAAGAAAAGAAGGATCCGTATGGTCAGCCTGAATATAGCCCAAAGTTTAACTGGAAACGTGTTTGCCAAGTAAAAACAAATACAGACGTGGCTGTAAATGACCATTAAATGATGATTAATGATTAAATGAAATATCAAATTTGCTCTCGTCACGATTGCTGTTGTGATTTGAGTCACATTAGTTTTCCATCTCTAAGAAGTGGGTCCCCATTTGGAAATGTCCCAGCATGTTCTGTGTCCCGTGGACACATGAGACACATGAGGCAAAGTTGAAATACAACAACTCGGACTCGGTGTCCCACTTCCACGATCAAATGCTAATGAGTATTCTCTCACTTACAGCTATCAGTAAACAACTGCCACTCCATGAGTAAACTAGTTTGCCAAATGGGAAATAAAAAATATCAAATACATGAATCAGATTTAAATATCACACTCATGTCAATATAAACGTTCAGGTCACACAAACAATTAGAATTGATCTGCCATCTTTTATGCACTTACTTGAAACCATCCAAACTATAAATGAAGTCTTTCTACTTGGAATATTTTATTTTTTAATTCTTTAAAGTTTTGATTACGTCCAAGTGCAAGGCGATGATTTAAGTGAAAATATCTTGTGCCGTATGCTCAAAGGAAGGGGGAGGGGTCTAAGATTCAGTCACAGTTCAATAAACACGTTACAAGAGACAAACGTGTTTACAAAGGGGGAAAGAAATGATGACGTGAGTGAGATTGTGAACATTTTCTTTCAAGTCTCTAAAACATTGTTGACGACTGGTTGTGCTTTACGTGGGAAATCGCACTCAAACAAACCTGGAATGTTCTATGATGTATATATGTGTATATATCAAATGGCAGTTTGATCATCAACACAAGACCTTGGGCAAGGGGAAAAACAAGAGAGGCGTGTCTTGCTTTTTACCCCCATCATGTTTCAAATCAAGGCAAAAAAAAGAGATGTCAATGGCAAAGTTGTCAAAACTTAAAAGGTCATTTGCTCTCAAATATGGAGGTGAGAGTCTATTTGCATGGCTCATTATCAAGAGCCCCCATGATCTGACCTCTAACCCCAGGTGAGAGCAGATCTGACTGACCTGCCCTTATCTAATAACCTGTATTCATGGGTAATTAGTCCGGGCTTTTTCAGGCGTTAAAATGATAGCATGGATGGATACATATCCAATAATCACCAATCCTAAATATTTACAGCCAAGCACACGTGTGTGTTGTTACTTAATATCAGTAAAGTCAAAGGGGTTAGAAGGTGAGACCTGGACGACTCTTGAGCGAAGGCTGTCGGCTCCTCCACACTACTGCAGCACCTGACCTCGCGTCTCGGGTAGTTTGAGGGCCAGAAAACTGCCCAGTGCCAGCGCCCCGGAGGCAAAGAGGATGGGCACGGCCTTGGTTATACCGACGAACGAGGTGAAGATGCTTATGCCCAGCACGGCTGCTAATTTGCAGAGGGCGTTGAGGAAGCCAAACGCTGTGGTTCTGGGGAAAAAGAGAAAAAATAAACAACTGTTCAGTAGCACAAGCTTAAAATGAAAACACAATATTCCATCATGATATCGCGATTAAGATATTCATGATGATAGTTCACAGAATTTCAAAGTAAAAGTGCTTGTTTTGACATGGAATGACATGTACTTCACAATAAAAGCATATTTATGATGCAAAATGACGTAAATAATAATGAGGACAGCTGTAATGAAGCTTATTTATACATGTAATACATTTAATAATGTGATAATTATGAGCGAATGTCATACGTATATTATCTTATATTCTGTGGCCTCACTGGCAGCTGTGCCTCATGCTGAGGTCATGGGTCATGACCTTTCACATGATATTAAGTGATGGGCCTCGTGTAATCGATGACGTGGCCTGCGGGAACTAAACAATATTCACTGCAAAGACTGTATATGACCACAGGATGGCGCTACAGCTCCTCAAGACATGTCAATTAGACTTAGAGTCAGAGTGTGTTATGTCTTTAAATGAGGATTTACATACAGTTCTATGTAGAGTGGAATAAGACATCACATGTCACCTCCATGTGAGCCAACCAATCACAGTGGAGTAGCTATTACGACGTGTGTTCACTGACTGAGTCTTAGATTTGTCCTACCTCTTGTCAGACGGGTAGAGCTCGACAGTCAGAACATCCAGAGCATTCCAGGAGGCGATGCTGATTCCCCCGAACAGGCAGAGCAGAGCAATCATGGCTGACTCACTGTTGCCGAACGACAGGAAGAAACAGCTGATGCAAGAGATGACACTGGAGCCCGCTGTAGATGAAGAGAGGGAACAATCACACACAAAGAAATCACACACAATGACGCTGTGTCGCATTCTTTTCCCTAGAAAATGCAATCATTATTTAGATATTGTGAAGAAACATTCAACTTTGACTGAATGATTCTGACAAGAATGATCACAAACTGCAAACCACTCTTATACTCTGATAGTTCCTGTCTGACACCTCACAAACAATTTAGACCTTTCAAAATATGAATATGATTCTCCTCATGTGTAACAAATATTATTCTCTCATAAAGAAGAAACAAATGACTCCACTAAAATGCTGCTGCTGGTTTTTATTCACTTTTGTACGCTGCATTCCGTTTCTGAGTCGGAACTCGGAATTTCTGAGTTCAAGAATTTAGCTGTATTCAGAGTTAGTGTTTTCTGTCTGTCACGTTTGTGCTTTTACTGCATCACAACTGATTTGGCAGTTAAGGCACATTAAAGCTTGTGCATGTGTATAAGACGACAGCATCCTCAGGTTTCACCAGGATATTATCAAACCTGTTCTATATAATATTTACTGGTAGCAGAATGACTTTGGAGGGTGGAGGAGAATGTTGATGTTCTTTATTCTTCCCAGCTGACTCTACGACTCTATTCAGGAAATGAAACGGTCAAATGCCGCTGCTGCTCATAAACACTTCCCTTCCTCTGCTGAGTGATGTGCCCACGTTACCTAGCATCCTCAAGCGTCCAATCTTGTCCATTAGCAGCGCAGAGACAATGTTGCCTGGCAACACGGCCAACGTGCCCAGGAAACTGACAAAGTAGACCATGTAGGCATTATTGTCATCACTGACGTCACTGAGCAGACAGCCTTCTTTGTTGTGCAGGAAAGTGCTGTTGATGAGCTTGCTGTTGATCAACCTGTACTTGAAGAGATCTGGAGGTGATGGAGGGAGGAGGAGGAGGAGGAGGAGGAGGAGATAGAGCAAGAGTAGGGTTGTATTGTTAAAGCAAACAAGAGTTCAGGGGAAACCCAGGAAAAACATTAAACTACACCAAATCCAACACGACCACAACACTGAAACCAACATCTGATCATGTATTAATAACAGTTATTTGTTTTTAGCTTCTTCATATAAAGTAGTCATTCTGTGAACTAAAGATGTTTTCTTACATTTTCCAGAGTTCAGGACAGAAAGAGAGTCCTGAACTCTTAAATGCAGACTGTTCACTGCATTTATTATATGTGATATTATATATCACATATAATAAATGCAGACTGTTTACTGCATTTATTATATGTGATATTATATATCACATATAATAAATGCAGTAAACAGTCGCTGCCAGGTGACAGTTCTGTATTTCTGTACAGTAATTATGTGCCATAATTGTGTGTCTCTGCACCTTTCTCCTGTTCTCACTTCCACAGCGAGGTATGAATATTACATGTCATTTTTTTATAATATAATGAAGGTGTTAATTAGGTGTGCATATGTATATATCATATTTTTTCTTTTAGTGCTTTCTTATATTTATAAACGCTATTTTACATACCTGTTCATCTCTGTACCATTGTTCACTTATAATTGTGTTATTGTACATTTACTATTGTGTATGTTTTATATTGATTCTTTTATGTCATAGTGTAGTACAGTCTGGTCCCAACCCAACAAGTGCATTTCGATAAATATTAAATAGATAAATCTAATTTAATTTAATCTAATTTAATCTAATTTAATCTGTTCAGATAGGATAGCAATAGGTAAGAATGTGCACAATTCAGAGAGACTTTTACAGATTTTGCATTCTCATATAATATCTTATCCACTTTCATACATTTTCACAAATAATTAAGAATTAGAATTAGAGCTGGTCTGAATTAGAGCTAGTTTCTGATTGTTCGTCGTCTCCCTGAGTCCGCCGTGTATTTAACCACTCCCCCTTCCTTTGTCTTGTTGCGAGTTCGTCCGTGTCCAAACGCACACGTTGTTTGTGAGCTCGCGTCTCTGGCACACGTGTGCTTTTCTGTACAACATTTCAACACTGAATTGTATATATGAGATTGTTCAACACAACACTGTTTTTACATGTTATGTATATTATTTGTTTTTCTAATTGTTCTTGGTATATATCGCGCCTTACTTAATATCTGTATGTTAATATCAGTCTCTGTTTCCCACCTGTGTTGTAGAAGAGGGTGGCAATGAAGGTGCAGTTCTTGAAGAAGGTGTTGCTGGAGGTGATGTCCTCAAAGAAACACTCCTCAAACAGCGAGTCCTCGAACACCATAGACTTCATTCTCAGGTTCATAAACCTGCAAACAATTTCAGACAAAGACAGGGGGACAGAATCAAGACGGGGACGGTGATTAAGAGACAAAGACAAAAAGACCAGAGCTGTGATGGATTATCAGGTATTTTATCACCATATTGTTGTTTGAATTTTCAGCTTCAAAGATGAGTTTATTACACGTAAATATTCAATCAAAACAAAGTTTCCAGTGAAGTTTTACTGAAGGGTCAACAACTGAAGGGCTTTACTCACTTGTCATTGAAGTACTGTCCCTGACGGTGGACCTGGTTTTCCAGCGTGAAGTTAAAGGTGACGTGTTCAACTCTCTCCTTGACAAAAACCTTGGTGCGGGACGAATACTCCTGCTTCTGCAGGTACTTGATCATGTCGGGGAACCACACAGTCAGACCGTAGTAGCTGAGGGAGGAGGAGAAAGAGGAGGAGCATGCAAACGTCATATTACCACATACGACGCAAACAACGTCCTCTAGGCGGCAGTGCTGAGTGCATCTACAAACATGGCGACCATTGAAGAGGTTATTTTGTCGTGCTTGATCCGAGTGGATTTTGCGACGGTGGAATTTAAGATTACTGAATAAAAGTCGTCGTAAAGACGGACGTAATCCTGCATCTTCAGAACTTTGCACCATTTTTAAAAGCTTCTTTGTCGTTTTCTTGACTGACTGGTGTTTGGTTTAGTTTATTGTTAGTAGCAGACAGAACTACACATGATGTAAAATAAGTAATATAAGATATACATACTATAAGTATTATTGTTGTTATTTTATTCTGGTGCAGGAAAATTGACTTTTTGTGTTTCGGTGCTGATGAAAATATGAAAATGAAAAGTTGTTGTTTACTAAAATCTCAGACAAACACAGCGAGTATTACTTATTTACGATGATTTTTTATTTGCAGCACGTCTGACATGTAAACTCCGATCAGCCAGAGGCAGACGGGCGGGTGTCGAGCCCAGAAACATCAACGCGGTGCTGCTGTGATTTACTCCGACCAGCAACTGCCTGACTTCCTGAATAACTGCTGATGTGTAAGTCACACTGTGACCCAGATAAAAGCTGCAGTGGTGCATGATTATTCAACCAGGTCTTACCTGAAGGACATGGAGAACCACACAGCCATCATCATGTACGTGGTGCGGCGGTATTCAGGTGAGAAAACAGTCTGGAAATTACTCCACACCTGCAGGAGAAGAAAGAAACTATAATAAACCAGAAGATGACGACACAAACACAAACATCCACGTCCGTCGCTGTTTCCAGGATATTTTATATGTATATATATATATATATATATATATATATATATATATATATATATATATATATATATATATATATATATATATATATTAACGTCTGCATGTGCACGCGGCGCAGCCACCAGCGTTTGTCACCTGATGGAAAAGCGTAGTGAGCTTTGTCCTCCATTTCAGGTGCCAGGAAGCACCTTCACCCAAATTCACCAGTTCATCCATCTGCTTGACGGTTTTGATGGTGGTCACCTGGGAGAGACGGCACAATCGTTCATCATCTCACAGATTATGGATTATGGAGATAATGGATGACGTCTTTGTAACATGTTACATTAATCTTTGCGTTACTTTTATCAAACACACGACATATTTAGCATGAATCTCACCTGAAACAAACTCATTAGTTTATTAGCATGCACATTAGTAACATATTGGCCGTTAATTCATTCATTATCATTATTAAGTGCTTATTAATGCCTTATTCTGCATGGCCTTATTATACAACCAGTAAGCCATTAACTAACCTCAGAGTTATTGCTTATTAGTAAATAATTACATAATTACAATAATTATAATCTCAACATGCTTTGCTTAGTCTGGACTTTATCACAACAATAGGAAAAGGAGGCCACTTTAGATTTGATGTGTTGGTTAATTATCGTTCAACTACTAGTGAATTAATAGTGATCAAGATGCCACTTTAGTTATTTGGACACTATTAACACTTCATAGTGCTAACACACGTTCTGTTATGTAAGAACGGACCATATTATATATACATGTATATATATACATGTATATATATACATGTATATATATAAGGTATTTGTGTGATACTACCACCTTATAAAGTCCATACTAAGCAAAGCATATTGAGATTGTGAATATATGTTTCCAAATAATGTTTATGAGACGAGCACATTTAAATACGCGCTCATTATATTCAGTGTTCTGAAAGCTCTGAGTTCAGAACGTCCTTTTCTACATATATGTCCATGTCCAGCTGACGGAGACACTGACTAAAAAGACTAAAGACAAGGTTTCTATTGGTCCGACATTTCAGCCAAGAAAAGTTTTCTGAGCTGAAGACGTTTTTTCTCGTCCAGGAACTTGAGCGGCTAATTAGCGGCAGAATAGCTTTGTGGCATCAGCTGTCAGTACTCAAGTACTGCGTATGGAAGCCTCAACTTCTCAGTATGTAAATGTATGCAGCACAGAGCTGCACTGCTGCATATGCCTGGCACACACACACACACACACACACACACACACACACACACACATGCATGCAGACAGTGATGTGAGTGTGACTCACAGAGAAGACTCTCTCTGGGTAACCCTTGGCTCTCATGTTGGTGTCATGGACCTGCTTCAGGATCATCCACGCCTCGTCGTGTTTCCCATTCTGCAGGAAAACATGATGTTAGCGCTCATGCTGTCATCAGTGGAGTGAATTTGCCGCATGTCCTTGTTCCACCAGCACACGCAGGTGAAGCTGCATGACTCAGCATGACTTAAATGGTTTTTTTTCTTTCTTAAATCTGTCATTATGAACTAATTGAAATAATTTTAAATTTCCCACTAAAATATAAGATCAAGAAATCCTTTGCCATTAATATATTCATTTATGGATGAATACATCGTTAGTACAAATAATAATTAATGACTATTTTAAATGTATCATTGTTGATGAATGTTACCTAATATAGCACCACTGTATCAATCTATTGCCATATTTTCGAAAACTGCACAAAACTCGATCAGCAATAGTCTTTTATATTTCACATCGCCTGAGCATGATGAAGGGTTGATATTTATTCATTTATTCTAGAGCATCATTCAAGTGCACACAGGGTTTCCCCGTCTGTTTATGCAGCCAACAAGCACCCCGTGTTTAAATGCATGTCCTGAATGTCAGTGTGAGGGTGAGAGTTGAAATCCTGACCTCCAGGTAGAAGCGTGGGCTCTCAGGCATGGTGGTGAGGGCACAGATGGCTGCCACAGCGGGGAAGGCACACACCAACACAAAGACACGCCAGCTGTGGAACTGGTACGCCGAGCCCATCTGGAAGCTCCAGCCTGTATGAGGGAAGAGACCGAGGACAGGTCAGAGACGGAGGAGACGGAGGACAGGTCAGAGACGGAGGAGAGGAAAGAGACGGAGGCAGGAGGAGGAGGAGGACAGGTCAGAGACGGAGGAGAGATCAGAGAGGAGAGGGAAGAGGACGGAGGAGAAAGGAGAGGGAGGAGACGGAGGAGAGGTCAGGAGGAGAGGAGAGACGGAGGAGACAGGTCAGAGATCAGAGAGGACAGAGAGAGGAGGAGGACAGGAGGACAGGTCAGAGACGGAGGAGAGGTCAGAGATGGAGGAGAGGAAAGAGATGGAGGACAGGTCAGAGACGGAGGCGGGAGGACAGGTCAGAGGGAGGAGGAGGAGGAGGACAGGTCAGAGACAGGAGAGGGAGACGGAGGAGAGAGACGGAGGAGAGGCAGGAGGGCACAGGTCAGAGACGGAGGAGAGGTCAGAGATGGAGGAGAGGAAAGAGACGGAGGACAGGTCAGAGACGGAGGACAGGTCAGAGACGAGGCAGCAAATATTCCTGTAAATTCATTTGTATTTCCTTCTACCAATAATGGAGTCAGCAAATTTAGAATTCTTAAAAGTAGGAATGGAAGGAAAGGATCTTTATTGTCATAAGTGAGAGGTCAGGTGGACATTTAGCCACTTTAAGACTAATGTCATGTAACAAATGTTCTCGTCTTTGACAGGAGAAATATCAGGAAGGTTCAAATGAAAAGTATGCTGAGCTGTGCGATATGCAAATCAAAATACTGCGAGGAGGCTGGAAACAGAACGTTCAAATCTTCAGAGACCGCTCTGTCTCAGTGGTGCTGTGTTCCTTTCATAGGAAAAATCACCATATACACTAAATAACATACAATGAAATAAACTGGAATTACTGGGATCTGTCTTCCATTGGCTTCTGGTATTTATCAGACAATCTTTGTTTTTGAGTTTTGACGAACAGACGGGAATCTCAGCTGACCTTGGGGCGATGGACGGGGTCACAGCCCATCACAGTTCATTTTCTGCATTTCAACAAATAACATACAAACTGTTTTAGAAAGTAATTACAGACTCAAGCTTTAAGTGAATAGATGTGAACGGAAGGTGAACACTCTGTCAGCTGCAGTTAACGCTGTAATGATCAAATGTGATCTGATTATATCTAACATTGTTAAATTAACTTAACAAGATGAAATTCAATTGAGTCTTTTTTTTCAGGCCACTCAAACACTCCTGGACGTCCCTGGATGCTGGATTCAGAACCACTGATTTAATTCCCACAGTTCCATAATGATGTATAAAGTGGGAAACACCACAGCAAATGAAGTTCATGCTTCATGGTGGAAGACGAGCTCCACAAAACTATTTATTTATGAATATGTGGCGTTTCATCCTCCATATACAAACACACACATCTCTTATATTAACAGCAAAAACCACAAACTACCATCTAACATGTGGTTAACAACGCTCATGTTTACAGTTTGTTTGGAAATAACTGGACTTTTAAAACATGTTAGTCTCCCTGAAATTGTCCTCAATCAAGTTAGTTGGACTAACACACATAAGATAAAATGATGGAGAGTTGAATTGTTCTTCTTGTCCTCTCGTCCTCCATCTTGCTCCATCCCTCGTGTACTACAGCACATGTACAGTGATCCACACTTCCTGTCCCCAGGCTTTGACCCAGTAGAAACATAAGAAGTCTGTCCACAGAAGAGGAGCTCACCATCGAGAGAAAACCGGGTGAAATCCATTTTTGTTGCGACTAAGTTGAATAAACTTAGATGTGATCGGTGATTTAGTTCATTCTGAACGGTTAGTGTGGAGGAAACGATGAGGCACTGATGCAACAAGATATTTGTGCTTTAGGAAAGACTAGACTCGACTGAACAGGAGGAAGGTGAAGAGATGAATACAGTATATTAGTATTTTATGTGAGTGATCCATCCGTGTTTGCTTTTCTCACCGTAGTGTGGGATGATGGCCCAGGCCATGGCGGAGGCGTAGATACCGCCGATCATCCAGAACATGCAGAGCCAGCTCAGGTGCTCTCCTCGCTTCTCCTGGGCCAGGAACTCAGAATAATAGGAAAACACGATGGGGATAGAGCCGCCAATACTGTAGAGCAGAGGTGGAGGTCGAGGGTGGAGGTGTAAAGAGAAAGAGACAGAACATTAGGAACATTTCTCAAATGAAGAGAAAGACTTTGATGCAGAGGGAGACGGTGAAATATCAGCTTCATAGCAGATGAAATATAGGATTAAAGTCTTAAAAGCCACTGATAACTGTGCAGCTAATTAAAATCAATAGCAACTTGTTCTTGTTCCACTACATTACAATCTCACATTAGGCTCCTCCCTCTCTAAGGGTCGCCACACTGGAGAATCCACATAATTGATTTTAACACTGGATGTCCTTCCTGACCCGACCCTCACATTTAGAGTGTCCAATTAAAGGAATACTTCACCGGTTTGCATTGTGCTCACCAGTGACACCAACTGTTAGCAAAGATGGCGGACACTGTTTACATTCTGGGAACGAGTGACTCTAAAAATGAGTCATTAGTCACCATTTTACTCTGGTACCTCCAGGGAAGCGCGTCAAAGAAGGAAATTCTAATGGAAATGCAAAAATAAAATGCTGGCAGCCATGTTTTCAGACTACGTGTGAGTACTTCATACCTTCATACTTCAAACACTGTCTCTTTAAGACTTCATAATTAAAGAAATGTAAAGAAGTGTCCGCTGAACTGCAGCGAGGCACCGTAAATCGTATCTGTCCTGTGACACACGGCATCACCGCGTCTGTGAACGTCTCATTTCCAGCCGTGCCCGTGCCACTCGTCCGTCTTCTTACCCCACACCCGAAGCCAGGCGGCAGAAGAGGAAGGAGCTGTAGCCCTGGACGAAGGACGAGAAGAAGGCAAACACGCTGTTGATGGAGAGGGAGATGAGGAGGGTCTGCCGTCGACCGATCCTGTCAGCCAGGCCGCCCCACACGAACGCTCCAACCATCATCCCCAGGTAAACAATCAGACCTGGAGGGAGGAAGAGGAAAGATTACAGATGAATGTTCAGGTGGGAAGTTCTGAAATCATTAGACATCTACATGTGAACATTCACAATTATGTCAGTGTCAGAATCTGACATCAAAATTCGGCTTTTTTCTTTGTTTGTTTGTTTGTTTTTGTTTCCAAAACAATATTCACATGTGGCACTCATCCTCTTCCATAGACATCCAATAATAGAAGCAGCTGGTTTATTACCCTGAGACTAATATTTGCTATTACAGAAGTATAAGTGAAATAAATGTCAGGTTACAGTTTGCACAAGTGTGCTGCAATAGTTAAAATAAAAAACCTTTGTTCCATTTATTTGAACACATGTGTCGTATAAATGTTCATTACGCACAGTTAAGCACTGTGTGTGTGTGTGTGTGTGTGTCATGTTGTGTTGACACGGTCACATCATGAGGAGTTGTCGTCCTTGTGGGGACAACAAAGAGCAAGTCCTCATTCCATCAATGATCACATTTTAAGGTGAAGACATGTTGTACGGTCAGGATGAGGTTAGGGTTAGGTCAGTAGTAGTAGTACTAGTAGTAGTTATGGTTAAGTGTTAGAGTAAGTCTCCAGGAAATGAATATAAGTCGATGTAATGTCCTCTGAAGTCACGGAAACCAGACTGTGTAACGAGCAACAATAAACTGCAGCAGCATACAGACTGCACACACACACACACACACACACACACACGCGCGCGCACACACACACACACACACTGTAGCTGCTATGCTGGATCATTATCTCTCTGTGCACTGGCATCAATATATGTCTAATTGTGGCTGGAATAAATTATAGCTCAAGGACTGATGTCACAATTTCTAATGTATCCAAAACGGAGCAAAGGGATTGATTATGAGTCCAACGTGAGCACAAAGCTGGACAGAAATCAAATCCTGGAGCAGTTTATTGACTTAAATCGATGAAATGTTCGCAAAATACTCCTTCACAAAAAAATGGTTTGCACTGAGTTTTCACAAATTCATCAATCGAGCCATCAAGAGCACAAACAATTAAAAGTTCAAAATTTCAACTTCATTTTTCAGTTTTTATTGTTTATTTGCTTCTCGTAGCAACATCATAGGTACTCTAGCATCTCGCTGGTGAACATAATCATGATCATTTAGCGGCTGAAAGACATGAGTCTGTTTATACTGTTAACGGTTATTTATACTTCAAAAACTGAAGTATATGTGTACATGTGCCTGAATGTAAAGTTACCTGAGAGTAAAACACATGTCACATTTGTATTTGCCTGATTCTAATGTGATAAAAGCAGCAACAGATAACACACAGAGGACAAAAGGTTAATTTAACTGACAGTTATTCCTCATAACAACCTAACCTCGACTTTAAGAGATGTTTATGACCTTTTTTTCTATTTATTTTAGGGCTGCAATGATGATTTAAATCTGATTGTTCAGCTTTTTCAATGTGAATATGTTGTGATTTCCATAAAATGAAATTGTTAACAAGTTATCCATTAATTCATTGATTATTTGCTGTGGCACTAATTTCTTTGACTCTAACTTGACCGTGCCTTAATATAGACTGAATTAAAATGAACAGTTACGTTCTTCAAAATCACTTTCAGATGTTGTTTCCTACCCATTCTTTAAATCGTCACGTTCACGTTCAGACAAACAAAATAAGGCTTGAAGAGTTTGAGGATGGCAGAGAGGAAGAGCAGACAGCTGGGCAAATGGTGGGAGGGGAAGATGGAGAGAGAGAGGGAGAGAGAGGGAGAGAGAGGGAGAGAGAGAGGGAGGATGGTGGCTCGTCTGCAGTGTGACACAACTCCCAAAGGCTCCAGCGCAGTGTGCATGTGTGGTTGAACAAGGCAAGAAATATGTGTGTGTGTGTGTGTGTGTGTGTGTGTACATGAGTGAAGGAGGGGGAAGGGCACAACCACTATTTATAGCTGGTTTTCTCCTTTCTGCCAGAGTGCACAGAGCTTTTTGAATGAGCCAGAGGCTGAAGGGTTTGATGACAATACAGCAAAAAAGAATGTATATCTCAGCAGATGATGTAGCCACTTCATTTAGATAGTGTGCTAAAAATAGATAATTGCATGTAACATGCTGTCACATCCTGTCTGTATCATCTCAGCATCTCCCACAGGAGTCAGGTCTCCTCAGGTCTCCTGTTTCCTCCTAAGCGCCTCCTGATCAACCCTCCATCTCACCTCCACATGTCGTTGTGCAATTTCAGTTGTATAACGACAATGAAGAGGATTTCCTTTCCTTTCCTTCCCTTTCCTTCTGTCCTTCTTCCTGAGTTTTTGATGGTGTTTTCATTCAAAGGTCAAGGAGACATTATGATGAGCAAAGGTTCCTTTGAGCCTCAGGCAGACACAGTAATAACAGCTTTACAGTCATAGCAACAATGTCATGATGTCGCTAAGGTCCACGATAGTTTATGTTTCATATCTAACTGAGGCCTGGTTGAAAACACTGAATTATGAACGTGCATTTAATTATCATTAAATCAGCTGAAGTTACTGTGGATAAGTGTGTGAAGGCAGAGTGTGAACTGTGTTGAGGGTCAGGGTGAGGAAGAGGACACAAGGAATCATGGGATGGAGAGCAAACAAGGTTGTCTCGCATGAGTCAAGCGTGTTGCATAACACAGGCAGGGAACAAGCTCCTCCTCTATAGCATGACACAAACGCGATGCAGTACAGCAGAGGTGAGTCGGGTCAAAGCATGTTCAGTTTGTCTTCATGCAGATGATCCCGTCATATCATCAACGTCTGACATTTTAACTCATGAAGTTATTTCAGGCAAATGTTCTTATGTGACTCAGAAATGTCATTATCATTAAGTGATCGGTTCCTAATACAGTCCTAGTCCTTTTGTTATTATTTGTATTATTATTTGTGTTATTTATTATTTTTATTCACTAACATGGATTTGGCTCAACAGAACTTTCCATTTCAATTTGTATTTCGCTTCAATTACGTGGATTTCAGATGAGTAGAATTTAATGTGTGAACCAGATTCATTCAGTTGAGTTTAGAAATGTATAACTCTTTCATCGTATTTGTTGGTTTGATCAATGGAACCATATGTTTGAACACGTTACAGTCAGAAAGACTGCAGCTCGTGTTCACCGTGTCCTTGTGCAGGGCAGCTGATTATAGAGTGCTGCGATGTTTGGACGAGGAAAGGATCAATAGGTTTTCAGTCCAATTCACAACATGCAAAACAGACATGGTGTCAGACAGACAGATGGACGGACAGACAGACGAGACACAGACGGACGGACAGACAGACGGACGGACAGACAGACAGACAGACAGCATGACACTCACCTTTAAACCGAGGTGCCCAAAAATGTTGCTTAATTTCGTGATTTGGGAGTTTTTTATTTTATATTAAATTTCTGTGTGAATAAAGACTCATTTTAAAATCATTCATTCACACTTTCAGGCCACTAAGGTTCTTTTTTAAGGTTAAGAAAGTTCTGTTTGTTCTTGTCTACAGTTTGACGGATCAATTAGATTTTATTGTGACGGGAGGTGATCGACCAAATATGTTCCCATTAAGGTTTGATAAGATGATCAGTTATAGTTTTTTTTACTTTCAAATGTACAGTTTTTCCATTCACCCATTCACATTATGGAAATAGATTTGAGTCCATTTCCATGAAGCAAGCAACACTTTATGAATTGAGCAAACAAAAACAAATTCAAAATACACAAACTGCAAATAAAACTTTGATTTAATCTTTCAAAAAGATTTGTTTGCAATGATCAGAATGTGCTCTTTAAAAAACCACGGTGCAAAGAACAAGTGAAGGAGCACAAACAAAATTCTGATAATTACAAACAAAAAGTGTATTTTCAAACAAATGAAATACAATATTTTTGAATGATTAAATCACCATTTTATTTGCAATTTGAGTTGTTTTTGTTTGCTGAATTCTTAAAGCGTTTGTTCAGACACTCCCTCTCATCACCATCAGACATGATCTGATCCAGATGAAATGTAAAAGTCCCATTTAACAAGTTCACATGTGAATATCTCAGCCGATTGTTAGCCACCCACATGCTGTGAACTGTGGGTAATTCCCTCAGGCAAAGTCTGCAGAACTTGGCCATAAAGTGCCCAAAATGGCAACAAGCATTTTCAGCCCTAAGCCCGAGACTGTAAAGTAAACACACCTCAAACCCTGTGAGTCTGTGAGGGTGCAGATTTGTCCTGAAAGTCTAAACTATGCTATATTTGGAGGTGGTTTTGAAATGTGATTCAAATCCGATTTCTACAGAATGAATGAATGAATACTCAAACTAGACTTCAAATTGTCTTTGCAACCCATGCAGACAGGTTGGTGATAGGTGGACACACACATCCAATGTGAGCACGGCGACAATGTTTCTGAAAAGATCTGGCGAGGGAAATAAATCCAGTCTGACTGCAGTTTGAACGCAGCACGAGAGTCCCACGAGAACAGGTCTGAAGTGAAGCAGAGGACACGGTGAGAGACTTGATTCAAAAGAGACTGCATGGACAGTTGAATCTGAAATAGCTGTAGTTCTGCTGCCAGTGAGTCTGCTAGAAAAGCAATTACTGAGGGATAAGCTGCAAAGATAAATAATAATAATAATAATAATAATAATAATAAAGACGTGTCACAGGAGCAAACAAAGAAAGGAAAATAGTTGATCAGACAGTAAAACAACTTACTCAGAGGATCTCATCGTGTTTACACGTGTTTTACACAGTTTTATGCTTTGGTTTGGGAATGTTGTGTGTAAATCTTACCCAGCATGCCCTTGTTGGGCTCTGATAGACACATGTCTTTCTCAGCACTGGGCAGCACAAAGCCGACCACAAAGATTTCCACGCCGTCCGCCATCAGAGCCAGCCCCAGGACAAAGTATAGCGTCCACTGGAACCTCCCGTGACCGCACTCCTGCAGGATGGTCTCGTACTGCTGAGCCAGCTCCTCCTGGTCTTTCCTCCTCTCGCTCTCATAGGCTGACAGATCCCTGAACTGCTGCGCCTGTGCCGCTGTCCCCCCGTCCACGGTGCCAGCCTTTCCTGATTCGGCCCTCGGGATGCCCTGGTACTCGCCTTCATATATCTCATCGTCTTCATCGTGTCCTTCGGTGGAGTCGCTGTGGCCTTCGTCGTCGTTGGCCCTGCTGTCGTTGCGGTAATATCCACCGTCGTTGCTTGGCGCGGCGGCGTAGTCGTCGTCATCATCTTCCTCCTCAAAGCGCTTATACGAGCGTTTGGTGTACTCATCCGCCATTTTGTCCACGCCACGCCCCATCTTCTTCCCCACTTGCTTCTTGGCCACCTTGGCAATGTCCTTGGCGCCGCGGACGAAGTCCGAGCGGCTGTCTCTGTAGCGTCCGTCATCGTCCATCTTGGGTGTGCTGAGGTGGTGGTCAGGTGCTATTAGAAATGGGAGCTATCAGGAGTGGCCCAAGCACATGAGTGTGCAGTGGGGATGAGTGTCAGCTGATCAGTTCAGCACCAAGGACAGAGCTCAGCTCCACTGTTTTCTTATCAAACACAGGATCCTGTGGAGGAAGCAAAGCAAAGGGTCGCGTTAGCGTGATTCAACACTGTCATCGATGAAACAGCATGGTAGGATGTGACGTCACCGATTCACAGAGTAACGACTGCACAGGTGACTCCACAGGTGCTGTGTTCATGTATCGTGATGATCGTAAATGGTCTTTTCTAGTCTGGATAACCACTAAAAGCTGCTTTACACAACAGGACTATGACGACCCCGCTCACGTTGAGCAGGTACTGAACGACTGTAGAACAACATGCCTGATACCAAACCGAGTAGACTTGAGTCCGGTAGAGCCGAGTACTGTTAGAACTGTATAATAGAACTACCATGGCAAATAATCCACCCGTCTTACACTTATTTAAATGACGCTTTAAAACGCTTACCCTTTGTTAGCAACAGTGTTGCTTGTGACATACACCAACTATGATGAGGACACTCATGTTCTGTCACACCTTATAACGATGTTTATTTACATTTTGAGCCACTGGATCCAGAAGACCGTCTGGATATGGTTTTAGGATTAGGGTTAGAATTAGGTTTAGTGTTAGACATTTAGTTGTGATGGTTAAGGTAAGGGTAAGGGTAAGGGGCTATAGGGAATACATGATGTCCATGTCTATATGTCTCAAAGAATGCTGTACAAGTGTGTGTGTGTGTGTGCAATGATGAGCCCCTCTAAATGACCCTGGGGGGAAATCTCTTCCCCACATTGAGCTGTATGAAGCTGTATGAGCTTGAATGAATACAGAACCACAGAGTAGCATTGACATTTATCTGTCTCAGTGCTAATGGCTGGAGAATAAACAGCACGACAGCTTTAAGGAGCCGAGCAGCGCTGTGGTCAAATTGATTGAGCAGCACTTATGTGGTAGCACAGCAACAGACACAGTGCAGCACAGACGCGACAGACACTGGACCGTGACCATGTGTAATGAAGTGTGGCATGTGCTGCACAACAAAATGGTCCTGGAGTGAAACAGAGACCAATTACTCATCAACACGTAAATCTAACGATTTAGTGCAGTGGTCAACAATTAGTGGCCTGTGGGCCAAAACTGGCCCGTCAGCATCAATATTTGGGCCAACAAATCATTTCAAAAATCTGTTCTGTATGCTGATGTATGATGGTCTGATTTTTCCACCCGCTAATCCAAACACTGGCATATTTCATTATTCCCATCAAATCTCTAAACCTGGTTATTGTCTTCAATCCCAGAATTTATATGTGAAACCGTGAAGCAACAAAATTGTCTGAAATGGAAGGATTTGGTCGGAGACTTTAAAGTATTTTTAAATGACACCTGGCTGTAGATGTTTTGCCTAAATGAGCTTTCATTGATGTTATTGATGTTATTGATGTTATTGATGTTATTGATGTTATTGATGTTATTGAGGTCGAGTTTATTATTTGAAGTTGAGACAGAGTGTAAAAGTCTCCTTGGTGCTTAATGATCAAAGTTTGTCTCTTTAAGAAGTGGACGTGTGAGGATTGTGTTTTCATACATACTTATTACATATTTATTTAATTGAATTATCTTTACATTGTAATGAGTGTGCTTGAATAGTCATATGTGTACCCTAACGTATATATACTGGTGTATATCTTGGACAGAACAGCCTGCAAAAGAGATTTTAATCCCGATGAGTTTTATTTCTGGTTAAATAAAAACACCTGGCATTAACATACTGTGACCACTAATCCCCAATAGTCATTATATACATTGGGGTCCAAACACTTGAAGATGAACCACAGCAACCAGCAGCAAACATGAGCTAAGATAAGACTCCAATTATTCAGGGGAGAATAAAGGACAGTGGTGCATTGTATTTATCCATTAAACGCTCATTTGTGGATTCCTCCCTTTCGCGCTGTAATTCTGCTGAGACTCTGCAGCTCTTTTGTTTCCACAGCTTCACACTCTGACAGGCGCAGTCATCACAGTCCAAACAAATGTTGTGACGGGCGTTTGGCGCTTCGTCGTTGGCCTGGATCTCGTCCTGCTCGTTGCTCAGTTTTGTTTTTTGCTGTTGTTCACTCAGCGATCACTTCACGGAGCCTGAGGGTGAGAACCTGCACCGTTTGATAGCCGCGCTGTTTTATTTTAGAATTAGAATAATGACACGTTTTGATTTGCAGGCACATTTAAACCTTACACTACAGCAGCAAACTAAACAAAAGCAGACAATGAAAGACCAACAGGGGCCAGTGGTGGCAACACTGTTGCCTCAACAACAACGTGTCCATTACTTGATTATACATCAATGACTAAATTATTATTATCTGAATATATAGATAAACAAATGGTAAATGTTGACCCTCGTATGGAGGATAGAACATGCACGGATGTCCGTTGATCGTCCTTTGTCGCCATGGTCACGACATTCATAGCACCAGACTCCTGAAGCTCATGTGAGAGCGATGAAGCAGCCCATCACCGTCTGATTAGCCTTTCACAAGCTGGAGATACTGAACACTGAGTCTCTGCCTATGAATAACAAGTGACTTTCCTGGTGTTCATATGCAGCAGCTGCTCTCTCACTGCAGAGAGGGAAATACTGAACATATCAACAGCATTCATGTGATATGATGAAGGCAATGGCATATGTAATGAAGAGTCAATTAACAATAATAATAATAATAATAATAATAAGACTGGTTTTGTTCTTGTGAGCAGTGACGACGTCAGAGGAGCGGGAAATACACACACACACACACACACCAGTGGCGATTGCTCTAAACTGTGTTCTGTGCTGTATCTACACTTCAATACTGAAAGTGCACTAGAACACAATGAATCAGCTGTTGATCACGGACGACGGATCATCTTACGTGACATCTTGCCACTTGAAGCTCAGCTTCAACTGCTCTCTGTGGGACAGTGATTGGACAAATGCAGCAAATAGAAGCAGAAGAAGAAGAAGTAGAAGAAGAAGCAGAAGAAGAAGAAGAAGAAGAAGAAGAAGAAGCTTCATTTCTGCGCCAGCTTCCGCAGCAGTGTAAAAAATGGCGATACATCACGTTGACGTGGATCAGACAGGAAGTCGTCGACTGTATATTTGAACAGTTCCACAGCGTGTGTTCGCCAGCGAGGGAGGTGGGAACGTCAGCTGTAGACGATGGATGGATGTTTACCGTGTCGTCAAAATATGTCCTCTGAAAACTCCGGAGAGAAAAAGGCAAAAACGCAACAAGACCTGCAAAGTTTTCTTTCAAAATAAGACTTTGGAGGTGTGTGTGTGTGTGTGTGTGGACCACTTGATGACATGTTGACTGCAGGGTTCAGTATATCTGTAATTAAACAGGGTTTCAAAGATGAACCAGTGGTAATCAGTTGGAAAGGCAGATCCGTGGCCCACCGTGCACCATGACAAGGCTGACGGCCCATTGTTTAAAGATTTTGAGAATTGGTTTAATTGCTGTTACTCTGTTACTTCCATATCTGCTTGGACACGATCTCGTCAACGGCTGAATGGTGTGTCAGCATCTCAACGACCTCGTCACACGAGCAAAGAGAGTCCCAGCTGCTGCTGAGTGACTTCTAACCACGTTAGAACTGTCAACACCAGCCGCACAGCAGCAATTCATGACTCATTTAACATTTACTCTTTGCCAAACTCATTGTGAACGTGAAGAGCTGAGCTGAATTGATTCAGTGATAGCAGCATGGCATTTTACTTTGTCGAAATCCAAGAATCATTTAGCAGTGGACAGTTTTTTGGCAGGGAAAGAGATTAGAGGATACTGGTACAGAGAAGATGGATGAGGAGCAAGAAACCAATGAACGCTTCATATACTCAACAACACTGTGACTGTCACACAAAACCTTGATATCTTCCTCCTGTTCTCACCCTCTCACCCTCTCTCTCTCTCTCTGTCTCTCCATATATATATACATAGCTGTCTCTTTTTTTTGAGCCAAAATAAGAGTAGTAGAAAACACTGCAGGATTTCACTAACATGAGATTATCGTATTATTGAAAGTGGCAAACACATGAAAACATCACGTCCACATTTGTGATCTGACTCATGTCACTCTGCTTCTTTAATTCTCACTCACACATTTATTATACGATCATATAAATGACATGTAATGAAGTTTTCCTATCTCACCAGATTTCAGTCATTTAAATATTACACCGTATGGTCATAGTTTAATGATTTTTGCAGCATGTATTTCATTATTAATATTATTATTATTGATAATAATAACAATAATAATAATAATAATCTAAGCTCTGCTCTGCTCTGTGTGTGAGTGATAGCTGCATTAACACACCCACACTGTTTAAAGACTCAGTCAACAAACACCTACACTCTGTCATAAAACACGCTGTTTGCTGCCACGATGACCTCTGACCTCTGGAGGAGCGAACATTCAGCTGTATGCTCCTGTATGACTGCAACTGTCTTCTCACTTTCACTGAATCAAATCTCGACACACAGACGCCGCGAGGTGAGATGAGCGGTGCCAGTATCACTATGAGTGTGTATGTGAATGCAGAAAGAGTGATAGTTTGTGTCACATGAGGCTGCGAGAGAGTGAGTGAGTGAGTGAGTGAGTGAGAGTGAGGTGAGAATGATGATATCAGCGTTGGATCCGCTGAGCTGCAGATGGCTGCTAATGTCATGCAGAGCGACGTTCACTGCACATGTTTGATTCCCTCACTGTGATGCACAGAATGAATACGTTCTGACAGCTCATCCCTGATCCTGAGCTAAATGACCAGCTGATGACAGTTTTTCACCATGTCATGCTGCCTGAAATCCTGCTTGAATCTTCAGAGGAAAACACCATTGATTTCATTGTCTGGTACAGTGACAATCACATGTTTGTTACACCACCTGTCCTCGTGTCCTCCTTCACTACATCCATGAACCTTTTCTGTGGTCTTCTTCTTTTCCTCCTGCCCGGCAGCTCCATCTTCAACATCCTTTGTCACGTGACCTGAGCTGTCCCTCAAATATGTTTTTTTTTTAATCATCAACTTTTTTTGCTCGTGAAAAGAAGCTCTCTGAGTTCTCAAATTCAAAAATGTGCATATTTTCATTAAACCTGAATAATTTTGGTTTGTGGACAAAACATCAACAACAACAACAACCTTTAAAGATTTGTCAAACAGTAATAAACATTCCTCAACATTTGTACCAACTAATCGACGACAGGATTCTTTTGTGGATTATACGTTCTAGTATGAGATATTCTAGTAGATATATCCTTCATTTTTACATCTTTTTTTTTTTTTTTACAGTGAACCAAATGAAACCCAGCTGATGCATAAAGAAGTGAATGAGATCTGTCTCTGTCTGTACCCTGATGTCTGCTCTGGACTGTAACTACAGCATTGCATCCTGTGTCTGGTCAGCACGGCCCACGCGTCCGCTCTGTTTGAACACTCAAGTAAACAAACACCTACACGGATCATAAAGCAGCCTGTTGGCTGCCAGAATTATATTCAGCCGTATGTTCATTTAAGATCAGTGCGCCAAAGCCAAAGTGTTTGTCTTCAAATAAATCAGAAGAAACAACTGCTGATACTGTGATTTAACAAATATATGGGATATACTACCATCAACATGATACGTGCTCTATAAGGAAAAGCTCATTGAGCTGTGTGAGAGAGAATATAGAATTGTTTTTTTAGTACAGACACACTCGAGGAAGGCTACACTGATGCTTCAGCCAATGCCAGCAATTTTCCCTCTGTCGTCATCCATCATTTTCCCATCAGCTACTCGGGTCTGAGCTTCAAGGGGAGTCCTGCTGAGACAGAGCCATCAATTATTCATGTCTTGTTTTGGCCACAAGGACAGAAGTGGCAGATGGAGCCATGATGTATTGATGTGATAAAGAAAATAAAAGAAAAAGAAAACCTCCCACACAGAGTCAGGGTTCAGTTCCTCTGAACCAACCACTGTCAGACATCTGCACACGTTGATGCAGCTGCAGCATGTTCCGTCACTGCTTCAGGCTCATCCAGGCTAAATACTGTGCATGACAGGAGGCTGATGATTGGTTGTTAGACTCACTGGGTCATAGCTTCATGTTTAGCACTGGGCTGTACATGCATACATGTGTCCCCTGTGGGAGAATCTGCAGCCTAACACGAGTCACGTCATTGCTCCCCCTGCTCAGGCTCTCAGTGAGCACCATCACCCTGGTGGCACCACAGCGGCTAGCAACACCATGTCAAACACACTGACGTCAGCTCTCTGCATCCATTTTGGCTTTGCTCCCTGCAAAATGGACTGAAGAGGAGTCGGACTGAGGCAGCTGAGAGGTGCTGTTCAAAACCTGCAGCACGGTGGACACACAGAGGCTGCATCAGAGCTGACTGTGCACTGCACCTACTCATATTTAGCTCATTAGCATTCACTACATGTTGCACTGTATGTGACGAGCCGCCATCGCTGCAAAATGCTTCTCTAACAGGGAGTAAAATAAAATACCATAAATATGACTCAACAGTGAGAAGCTGCAGTGTGGTGTCTTACAGACTTAATGGTCTGTATTTATAGCACATTTCTCGTCTTGATGACCCATTCACACCCTTCAACGAGAGCTTGTCCTTCTCTGAGGGTCACATGATGAGCTTCAAATCCACAACCTTCCAGTTAAACGACAACATGTTATCTGATACTGCCACAGAAAGTACACCTTACGCATTAAAATAATACTAAGTAAAAATGTCATGTTGTTGTCTTACATTACTATCATGTATGACAGCGTTTCCCAGACTTCTCACTTCTTAAAGCCAACACATTATCTGAGCTACTTAGAAAAATAGAACTTGCGACAAGTGTAAATGTCGCAAGTTCCTTTAATAGACTTAATTAGACTTCTGCAAAATCTGACCAACACATCTAGAAACTATAGGAATGCATGATGTTATCGACACAATATCGGTACTGGACAATATAGGCTTTGTATGATGGTTAATTAATATATACATTTATACAGTATATATATATATATGTGTATATATATATACATATATATATATATGTATATATATATATACAGTACATATATATATATATATAGACCCAACAAGGCCTCTGCAGTGTGGTGCAGGGAAGAACATACAGTATATCAATAATGACATATGAATGTACTGAATATACAACATACGCAGCATACAGTATGTGTTACCAGTATGTATATTGGTGTCGTTATCGACACAAGCACTCCCGATATATCACCAAAAACCTTGCATCACAATCCTTCCAGTAGATGATTAAGGAACCTTAAGTGGTGGAATAACTGCCTTAATCATAAACATGTACTGCAGAGCACCAGCACAACCAAGAATATACTGCAGGGATTAAAGAGAAGGATTATACTGTAACATTTAAGGAAAACCACACAATGCAGATATAGTCACCATCGCACTCTGCAGATGCTCTGTCTGTGTGTGTGTGTGTGTGTGTGTGTGTGTGTGTCTGAAAAGATGCTTTACTTTACAGGTCCCAGAATGATCTACCAAGTGTCTAATTACTGTATCTCTGTAATTAGATGCTAATTGCAGGGAAGACGTTGTTTGAGTCTGTAAATTCATTAAAGTCACACTTTGGTATTTTAAAGAATACACTTATTTCATTTTGTCTTTGGCTACAAGTTAGGTGAGAAATTCAAGCCCACTCAGATTTCTGTGTGAAGCTGCAGGCGATAGCCGGTTAGCTAAGCCTAGCATAGAAACTGACTTACAAAAATCCTGTCTAGCTCAGCAGAACTCAGTTGACAGAGGGCGGTAGGCGTGGTTCACCCTGGACAGTTCGCCGGTCCATCACACGGCCAATCGTCAATTTAGAGTGACCAATTTACCTAATCCCCATATTGCATGTTTTTGGACTGCATAATATGACAACTCACCATATCTGTAACACCTGATATCATTTTGAATTGCTAAATGAATCATTTCCAAGAGCTGTTTGATAAATGTGTTTAAAAACTGTCTCAAGACAAATCAGTCAAACTCTATATGACAACTCCACCCAATATATTTATATAAAGAAAAAAAATAAATAATTGTTTGAATAAAACCTGACAGAGAAGAGTCCAATTCATTGAAAATGTAGGCCATTTGTACTATAATGGGTTGAGATAAATCAGGGTAATTAAGATGACGTGGTGTCTCCTGCAGGTTCAATGGTTCAATCCCTGAAGAATGTACAGTTTATCATTACTGACTCGAGGAAGTCAGGACGAACACGCGTCACCCGACAGTGGTGATTACTTCCTGTCTCTGTTTAAGAGCACACACTTTATGTACCCAGGTTCCTGGACGTGCACAGAAACAACACCTTTTTTAATGCATGTATATGCTCTGTATTATCAATGTACTCTCTTGATAGGTTGAAAACTTTATGATGGATATTAACAATGTACCTGGAACTGTGTGAGTCTGTGCTGCTGTCGCTGTCATTGCCTTCTGTCACTGCAGTATAAAGCTCTGCTGCATGGTGAAACACATCATTTTAGCATTTTAGCTTAGCTGCACTGACAAAGGTATGATCTGCTCAGTAGCATCAAAGTATAAATGTTCCTTTTCCAAAACCTTTGTCAAAAATGGTACCAATGATCATTAATAGGAATAGATTCATGTGAAAGTCACAATTCTTACCTCAAAGATTCTTAATCGATTCAAAACTTCCAAAAATCTAAATCTATGATTCAGTTTGCCCTCACATGGTAAACAAGGACACTCTGTCACACAACATTACCAAAGTGAACAATACACTAGCAAACTAGCTCAGCTGGGAGTTTTTTAGTTTTTAGTTTTTTAGATTTGACGGTGCTTTGTTTTATTTTATCGTTTTCCTCAAAAATTTGAAACAATAAAAGATGAGAGTCTGCATTGTCATTCAGCTTGACTGCAACAGAGGCTGCTGTCTACACACAGGCCTCACTCAAGTTGCCTATTGCACCCTCACCCCTGGTCGTGTGTGGCTGTGAAGACGCTAATCTGTTCCATTAAACATGAGTGCTTTTTATGGGCAGGCCATGGCCAAGAGCATGGAAGGTAAGGACTCAATGACAGGTTCAAAATAATAGAGGAATTTCTTGCCATGAAGTCAATGAGGGGAACCACCCGGGGCCCGGACCTGCACGACAAAGTGTCAGGATGTTTGAAGAGACTGAAACTGCCATGGACTAAATTACTGAACGTGACAACAACTGATGCAGAGGATCCAGGACCAGGTATTAGATCAGATTTAATCTTCCTTCACTGAATCATTCACCACAAAGTCAAACACTAAAACGTGATCATGTCAGTAGAGCGGCATTTCTTCTGACTGTTGGAAAAGCTGATCCCAGCTCACCCAGACTGGGGATAGAGGGACATCTGAATGGACACGAGCTGCTCTCACACGAGCTGCACTCACACGAGCTGCTCTCACACGAGCGGCTGCTCGCGGCTCCACTCACCTGAGCTGCTCTCTGACTCACTCACCGCGCTGCTCACCGCTGACTGCACTCACTGCTCTGCAGGCTGCTCCCTGCAGGCTGCACTCACCCAGGCTGCTGCTCTCCTGCAGGCTCAGAGCCTGCTCTCCTGCGAGCTGCTCTCACCACGAGAGCTGCACCACTGCTCTCACGAGCTGCACTCTCCGAGCTGCTCTCACAGCGAGGCTGCACTCACCCGCGACTGCACTCACAGGCTGCACTCACCACTGCCCTGCAGGCTGCTCTCCTGCAGGACTCTGCTCTCACAGGCTGCTGCTCTCTGCGGGCTGCTCTCTCACCCGGGCTCACACGAGCTGCTCTCACACGAGCTGCTCTCACACGAGCTGCACTCACACGAGCTGCACTCACACGAGCTGCTCTCACACGAGCTGCACTCACACGAGCTGCTCTCACACGAGCTGCTCTCACACGAGCTGCTCTCACACAAGCTCCACGACCAGTTCAGTCAGTGATTCTCCAAGTTTGCAGTCGGGTGCATCACTAAAGATGATCTCAAACGCTTGGACAAGAAATAGCAGAACAGAAACTATTTTGAGTACACTGAATACTTTGTGAATATGGCCATGTATTTGTTCATTCTTGAAAGTGAAAGTTTATCTTCAATAAAAGTAAAAAGATAAATTCTCCCTATCATGCAAACTGTGATTTCATGACGACAGAAGCTTTTCTTAGCTCACAGCAGCAGAGCAGACTCTCAGATTAGCAGCTCTACATTTGTTTTGAATCAATTCTCACTGGAGAAAAATGTATTTTGAATCAGAATTCTATTTTGAATCAAATGGTGACACGAGGAATTGGAATTGAAATGAGACATTGGGAAGTATTCTCACACATCGATAGAGATCGTTCCACGCGCCACTTAATGAGAGTGACGTGGTTGACACTGATTGCTACCACCACCGTCACCTCACCGTGTGGCGACGAGGAGAAACTCAGACCATCAACTTTCTTTAACCATGCTGAGATGCTGTATCTCAGCAGCAGCTTCCAGGACAAAGAACATCTTTGTGGAAACACACAGCAGCATAATGTCTCCAGTCACACACACACTGTACCTGTAATAGGTGGTTGAAACAGCTGTTTAATTGCTGATCTTGGATGTGCTGTGTGTTACAAGCTGCTGCCTTTATTTTCTTAACTGTTCTATGTGGGCAGCACTGCTGCTGGCTGCAGGGAGGGAGCGAGGCGAGTTGTGACTTGTGACAGGGTGAATCTCTGCGGACAGAGCGTCGCACAGTCCAATCAGCGGGAGTAAGAGGCAGAAAATGAGAACGCCAAACAGAGCAGCTCCCTGAGCTCCTCCTGCTTTACTGTGTGTCAGACTCAGCTGCTACAAAGGCGTTAAATCGTACTGCTTATGTTGTACTGTCTGATGTTAAGGGATGTTTTTCTTATTGATAACATTCTGCCTCTTTTGATGCTTGTGAACAGACATGACATCAGACTGTTTGTATTCTGCACTCTTCATCTGTCAGTCAATAGCTGTGGGAGCGTTTGTGTGTATACAGCAGCAGAGCAGGGGCGGGAGGGGACATTTATCTTGTCAAACTACAGAATGACAATGTTTTCCTCTTTCAGTTCAACTCCAATCTTTTTGCAGAGGGTCACTTCCTGTGTGCAGCACACACAGGAAGTGAAAACTCATAACACATTTGTTTTATTTTTATCTTTAGGCGACAGCTTTAAAGGTTTTTTTTCTATTAATAATTGCATAATAATCATTCATCATCATGTAAATCATGTGACATGGCATTGGGGCAAGAGGCCTGTCACCCCCTGGACCAGATGATGAAAAAGATAGTGATGATGATGATGATTGTTATTAATTCTTAGTTCTTCTCTCCACTGTGTTCCTGTGCGGTTTCTCTCTAATGATTGTTTGTTAAAGGTTTGTTAAGATAATGTAAGTTATGAATCCTATACAAATAAAATGTAGCTGAATTGACCTGAGAGACACTGACACCTGGAGCTGGTTCCAGCCAAGATCTAACCAATCACAGAGCAGTTCAGGGAGAGAGCGATTGGAAAGAATCTAAAGTCAGATTTGATTCTTTATTTAATTTCGAGTGCCTCGTTTGTCACATACAATCCTGTCTGTTTAATAATATAATATTTTATTACTGAATCTCTTCTGAATAATTTCCTCCCCTGTCGTGATAAATGATGTGTATTTTCTGGTCTTGATGACCACTCATCCCAATGCCATTCACACATTCACTCACACTTTCATTTACTTCTATCACTCGTCTTTCATACCCACTCACATGCTACTGACACAGCCATCAGCCAAGCAGATTAGTTGAGCCAGGAATCAAACCCACGACCCTTCAATTGAAAAACAACTCATTCAACCGACCACTGACCCACCGTCACACCCACAATCACATGTTGTGATTTATTATTAATATTATTATTATTATTTGTTTTATAGACCCCTAAAGCGCTGGTTTGTGGACCTCCAGTGGTCCCCACACCCCACACATGCACAGTTTCCTGCATGTTACTGATCTCCTCACTGCTCACACAGCTCAGAAACAGGAAAGTCTTATTGCTGCAGCAATGGCCGCCACAGTATGAAGACATCAGACATTCATGCTGCAAAACCTCTGAGCGTCAGTCAATTTGTGTCATTGCACATGATGTTGCACATGACATGCACCCTGACCCAGACTAAGAATGGTCCAAATCTGTGAAGGATTTCAATGTCAACCTGAAAACACGAGTGGACACCTTGTCCTTCATCACCTACAACCGTGCAGGAGAACGTTTCAGGGTCGAGACCAAGAGGAGAACAACAGATTTCACTGGAAATCAAGGAAAGAAAGTCCAATCTAAATCCTTTGCAATGGAAACAGCAACAGAGTTTGTGATGAGTTTGATGTTTTCTCAGTTTGGTGAAGCTCTTTTTTTCTCCTCCAGCTCCAGGTCATAATGAATATTCTATTCTATTCTATTCTATTCTATTCTATTCTATTCTATTCTAACATGTTGCTCATGTTCAAAGTATTTTAGTTTGGTTTCACGTTCTTCACAGAAGCCAACATTTTTAATCCAGATTGTTCTGGTCGTATTTTACACTTGTCATTTAACTGACATTACAAATAAGCACTTTTTGTGCATTAACATTTAAATATATATAGAAAATGTTTTATCTCATCTCAATATCTAACAGTGACTTATATATCATGATAATATCAGATATTACAGTACAGCACAGTATGGTAGGATTTCTGACGTCTCCTTCCTCTTTCAGAAATTCTGTTCTGGAACTTTTTTCACAGCAGATTTTGTTGACAAACACAAGTTTTTATCAGTGACATTTATTTGGGTTCCACTCCAGGTTTAAAGTAACACAATGTAAGATTTGCTCTCTGGGTCCCCCCACAGTTGCTATGATGGCTCCGCCCACATTGAGGAGGTACTATATTGTAATGGAAAACCAACTAAACTGTGTAGAGTCGGGACTGTAGAGTGGAAAAGCGCCATATGTCAGTTGTGTCAGACACTGTAGAAGCAGTTTTTAAACTACAGCAGTGTTTCCAGTATTTTCTAAATATCTCCCAAAGTGATTGATAAATAATTATACTGTATGGTATATATAGCATAATATAGCATTGCTAAAACAACAAATCTAATGGTGTCCAAAGACGTTTAGTGTTTGAAGTGGGCCAATACTGTCTGGCACGAAGTACCGACACTTCTACATTTTATTATTTTAAATACCAGCGCTTCAATTAGCCATTAGCCTACCCTCAAATAACTCTGTTTAGTTATCTGTTCAATTCATTATTATGGCCCAGAGGAATCATTTCACAACCTGTTCTTGTGACAATCTAGTGTTTGTTTTTATTATTTCTATTTTATAAGAACAATATCTATGTTGTTGGGTTTTTAAAAAAATCAATAATGTTATAATCATTTAGTTATAGTTGAAATCATTGTTGGGCATGTTAAGAATAATCTAAATATGTAACTAAAGTCTTATGGTCATGTTTTGGACTAAATTTAGAAACATGACTAATAGACGTCTTCTAATAGATTGTATTTACTGAAGAAAATGCATAATATACATATATATATATATATATATATATATATATATATATATATATATATATGTATGCTCATCATCATCATTACTCCTCCTCCTCCTCCTCCTCCATCACATTCTCCCTGCTGGGTTTCCACAAGGTCATTGTGGCGCACGATGCAGTTGGACAGGAGAAGGACAGTCCTCCTGTCCCCGCCAACAAATGATAATCAAATGTAAGAGAACATAAATCAAATGTCGATTATTCACGTGCAGAAACTGTAGTCAAGAAAAAAAACAGAGCTGCACATTTCAGTCCGTTTACCGGAGAGAAAATGCGGAACGATGGAAAGACAGAGACAAGGACGCCGGTGCCAAATCCATCGCCATGGATCTGGACACAGATGATTCAAAAGAAAACTGTGATCAAACATGAAAACATCAGCATCTTAACCTTCTTCTCTCTGACCACACAGTGATGAGGAACAATGATGATGTTGATCTCTTTGAAAGCACGAGACCTCCCAGCACGAGCATGAACAAGAACCAAGGGCGCATTTCAACCAAGTATCATTTACAACTATATTCTCTTCTAATATCAAATATGAATAATTCATTATTGTATTCCATCGACACAGGTTTAGGACACAATGAGCTTTCATTAATAAATGTCGTTATTAGTGTTTATAAATATCCTTTTAAGTAAAGAGGAAAACGAGCCCAGCAGAGGAAATGGATGCGTTATGACGATGATGAGGAAGGTTAGTGTGGATAATTATCTTCTTACCTTTCGGTCCGCGAAGGTTTTCTTCTCTTTTCCTCTGTGCAGGGAGTCACTGAAGAGACTGAAGAGAGAGAGAGAGAGAAGGTCCTGTGCTGTGTGACGTTCACTGACGTAGCAGAGGAGCTGCTGCTGCTGCTGCTGCTCTTCTTACGACGCACACACACCATCCGCCTTGGATGGACAGATGGAGACACCACCTCCTCTTCCTCCTCTTCCTCCTCCTCCTTCACCTCCGGCAGTAAATTGATTATTTTTTACAATTAGGGTGATTATTTATTTACTTATTTCGATCTTTTTTTCTTTCTTTATGATTTAAACACTTAATTTGACAAGGTCACAGTTTCTACACAGGATGCGTTCAGGGGCAGCAGCCTAGGTGGGAGATCTATGTTTCCCTCAGCGACGTCGTCGCTTGCTACATATTGCAACCTAATTGGTTGGTGCAGTGAAGTGTTCAAGACGAGCCTCTCCTGCCTGCACGTGCACGGGCTCGTGCCTGTGATTGGCCTCGTTAGAAGGAGACGCGAATCACAAGGACGCCCCTGGTGGAGAGCAAGTGAAATCCTACTTCATTCGTTTTGGACAGATGTTATAAAATAAAGGTTATTTATCACCACAGTTTGATTATTCTGACAAAAAGAATTGTATTGTTACAATGTTATTACAACAACTGTAAGTTATTACATATGTTTTTGCATGTGGAGCTCTGTGTGTGTGTGTGTGTGTGTGTGTGTGTATGTAGGTTATTTAGTTTTTATTGACCGTGTATACCTGACTGTGTTTCTTGTCATTTACAGAGATTCTCTCATTCTTCATAATGACCACACTGTGCATGAAAATGAAGTGAATAGTTAATATCAGTGAACGCAGACAAGACAATGGAGCTCGTCATTGATTTTAGAAAGAAAAAACAGAGGAAACCCCCGTCCTCACTAAAGGACAGCTGGTTGAGGTCGTCTCCTCATGTGAATCACACGCTGGGCAGCGTCACCTTCAGGAAACCCAGCAGGTCACTTCTCCACACGTGTTGTCATAGTGTTTTAGGAAATAGTCTTTTTTATGCCGTCGTTTGCTGGGCGGAGCCACACAGTTGGTGAGTACACTTGCATTTGCAGAAAAAAAAGAGTCTTTCTGCATGGAGTTTGTTTCTCCCTGTGTGTGTGTGTGTGGGTTTTCTCCAGGTTCTCCAGTTTCCTCCCACAGTCCAAACACATGCAGACATGCAGACATTCATAAAGGCATACATCACAATGGCTTCTGCTGTTTCGTGTCAAACAGGCTGTGGAGAGGAGACAAAGACAGTGACAAACTTTATTCTAGGAAGAGCAGGTGCAGAGGATTTCTCAGTTTTCTGTTACGTCTGAAACTTTGTAGGAGGTGAGAGACGTTCAGCACAATTAAAATAAACAAAGGCAACATAGAAACTGTAGTAAAAGGGAATACTTATGTATACTTCTGATACATGTATTTAAAACAAGGATTTAAGTATTAAGGTGTTGATCTTACCATGTAAAGTACCTTAAAATAATGTGCGGTAAATAAAAATGAATTGAACTGAAAATGCAAAATATTATTTTGTCATTTGTATTTCATTGAGATGATGAAAGAAAATTCCTTCATATTTTGTATCAAAATGTAAATGTTGTTTTGTATTTTTGTGTTTAACAATGTGACGGCATCATTGAAGACACACATACATACAAACACTTTGGTGATTGGAGTTAGAAATATAATCTAGACTTTGCATTTATGTATGTTATGTTATGTTATGTTATGTTAAAAATAGCTGAAAGCTATGTTGTGTACAACTGGACTGTTAGGCCTTGTTTAGACTGCAGCTCATCAAACGATGCATTATATAAGAGATCAGATCAGATCTGCGTGTGTCTGTGTTGACATTGTCCAGATGTCTAAACAAAAAGCATGAGACTGCAGCCCAAATCAGATTTTCACTTGACTTTTTGTCAGTGTGAACAGTTTCTGATCGGATATCTGCAGATCCGCTTCCATCTGAACATCTCGGTCTTCTGCATTTCTCACAGCGCGACGTGAACAACAACAACCACAGTGATGTAGATCCAGAGAGATGCAGGATAATTGGAGGCTCGTTAAATGATCTGCGGCTCCACGTAACCATTTGGGACAGAAACCAGTGCAGATTTCTGTCGTGCATTTTGTGTATTTTATTTAGACTACTTGTTTTTCCGGGGCGTGGCCTGTTACTGTAGAGATCCATGTGGAAGTTGGCCAGGAAGATCAGATTGTGATCAGATATACTTACAAATGGGATTTGGCCTTAGATCTGCCCCAGTTTGCCTCTCTGCCCCTCCCCTCTGTGTCCTGATTGTTTGAATGATGGTCTCTTTCATCCAGACCTGCCTGCTCTGCTCTCTGGACCCTGTCTCTCTGGACACATGCACTTCCTTATTGGATCTCCTCCGTCCCTTGGATCTTCCGTTTAGGACCTAACCTGCCCAGTCCTTCAACTGCTCCCTTTAGTGAAATAAAAACAAAGTTTGTCCGTTCTGAACTCTGCTGCCGCGTAATATTGACAAGATCACCTCAAAGTATTATTAGTATTCTGCAAATACAAAAATGCAGTATTTCATTTAAAAATATATGGTAATATTCACTCACACACACACACACACTGTCATTTCAGGTCTGATCTCCACTGACTCTGCAGCTGTCGTCTGTTTGTCATCAGCTGCCGATCAGATCAGATGTGACCCGTCTTCTCACTCGAGGTTTCATGGCTGCTTTTGTCTCTTTGAGTCATCTATTGATCAGCTGTTATCTGGAGGCAGCAGTTCCTCCAAACCTCTGTCCTTCTCAGGCTGATAGTGAGTGAACCAAAGTGACAATGTTGCCTGTTATCTGCAATGAAAGTTTCATTCCCTTCACCATATTTCCACAAAAGACTGACGCAGCATTACTTTAATGATCGGTCTATGTTTGTAGTGGAATATGGACCTCTCAATGACACTGTAATAATGCCACATTCATCATTCACAGGTTCAGTGTGTTGTTCACTCACCATCACATTTCTGTCACCTCAAACCAGTGTGGTCGTTCTTCTCCAACGTCTCCCTGCACAACTGCTGCTCACTGTGTTATTTGTTTTCCCACCATCTACTGTATGAGTCTATACTAACTGTTGTGGTGGAAAATCCCAAGACCATCTGACACCAACAAGCACATCATTGACATCCCATTTATCTTCTTCTCTGATCATTGACTGAACCTCCTGACTTATGTCTGAACTGATAGACTATGTCCATGTTTTGTATACAGTCTATGACGTCTGCACAATCTCATTGATTCATTTACATGTACAAGAAATGCACATACTGCATGCACATAGGAGGAAGTAAGAGGAACAAATGATATAGTTTCTTTAATAGTGTTTTAAATGTGTCACCTGACACTTCTCCACACCTGTACATTATAGTATATTTGCATTTAAGACACCTTTTGGTGATGGCTAATAAACAGACTTTAGGTATTTTATAGTCTCCTGGACTAATGTACATACATGATGAAATATAGAGTCCATTCTTAGACACACTGAAAGTCATATTGACTCAGTATATTATACCATGAACACATTTGAAGGATTCCCCAAAAAGTAAATGTTCAGGTGTTTTTTGACTGGTGACTTGTAATTCACTCTTTGTAAAAGTTCACCATCATTAGAAAGATTATTATGTCCTTGTGTGTCTGCTTGTTTTAAGATATCGCAGAAGGTGAGCCATTTATTAAGTGGCTAACATCTTTTTATCTTTGTGTCCCTGCTGGCTCTTACACACTGATTGTGCATCTGTGCAATGTCGTAATGTGTCCTCAAACAACCACACTTAACAAAGAAAGAAATCCCTTCAATGACCATTTTATTTCATTTTTATGTTACTTTTTACGAGTCTTTTATCCAGTTTTAGTTTTATTCTTGTTTAAATCCCATTGTCTTGCATTTTATATTTTATTAAGTTTTTCTACCCCAAATGTTCATTTTTTTCCCCAATATCCATTAAACTTTTATATACATTTAAACATTCATTCCATTCTGTTGTCATCAGTGCACCAGAATATTTCAGGGGTTTGGGAATTCATGTCATTCATTGATGATTATTATGATTATGATTCTAAATTTCACCTAAACTCTATCATTTGCATTATAGTTATATTGTTGTTGTTGTTGTTTACTTGCTCAATTGAGTCAATTATTTGTGTTTATGGATTAATGGTGGTCTCATCATGGGTTTTGAGGTTTTTAGGTGAAGGCACCTTGCCATCTAGTGGTCAGTTGAGGTAGTGCTAACAATACAATTGTCGTTGTCCAAACATACACCACTGAATTGGAAGACTATTGATTTAAGTGCATTTACTACCATTAACTTTAAAACTGTTCCCTTACGATTTACTTACCTATACACCAAACCATCTTGATGACTGACTTAGTTTTAAATCACTCATTTTTCATCATTGCAGCCCTAAAATAATAGATGTTAAATATCAAATGTCATGTCAGGTATGGAGGTCATGTTTTAGTTTTGTTTGTCTCTCTGTTTATTTCACTCAAAGAGCGATAAAGCACATGTTTGAGTGGTGATTTTTAACTTTCTGCAAATAGACGTGTACATACAGTAAGTTACATATTAACCTATGTTTTCTCCAAGGTTAATGCAATTTTTTGTTCAATCCAAAAATATCTTCAGAACTGATGCATTTCTCAGTATCTGTATCTTTACATTGACAACAATTACTCATTACACACGTATTGAATACAGTAGTTTGATTTTGATTAATCGAAAAATACTTGTAAATCTTATAAAACATCCATGGGATGGAACCGGGTCCCTGTTAAATGTTGTGTCATCAACAACATCAGCTGTGAATCCGCCGACTGTAAACAAGTTGAGCTGTAGTTGTAAACATGTTGTCAGGACAGATGTTGTGCTCAGTTGTGTTCTAATGATGTGTAAAAACCCTCTGTCCTACTGACTGCAGCACACACAAGCGAAAACGGTTGAACATTAACAGTTTCTCTGTGTTCGGATTGTACCAATGACAGGGTGACACACTGTTTCACCTCTGTGAAAATACTGGGACACATTAAAAGAAAGAATGACAAGGATGTTACCATATGCTCTTGACTCTTATTATCTCACCATCACTGTGTCAGTGTCGTCATTTCAAATCATTTCCTATGAAAAAAGGGAGGGAACCTCCACCCAGAACAACCCCTGAATGTCGTAACCTGTGTGCGCGAGTTAACCTGTCCCCTCCCCCACTCACGGTGCACAAAGACACAAGATGGAGGCGACTTTACCTGGTTGAGGAAAAGTGCGTGTGTTCAAATTTAATGTGACGCGCTCGCTGAAGCTTTTGCTCACGTGTACGATAAAGTGATACAAGTAGTTTCGTTGACAATCGTTGATAATCGGATTACAATGTTTCTGGCTCTAATATTCGTCGCCTTGGTGGCAACAGGTAAGTTCACCTTTTTTTCTCTGGGTGGGTCCTTCCGCTGCTGAAAGTTCGTTGTCAACACCGTTTCGATTTTCATTGATTTTGACACTTTGTTCCTTGACACAGTTGGTGTTCAGCACAAAGACTATAATGTACAAACGACTGTTTTCTGTTTATTCAACTAACACTGGAAAACAAACCGATAATCCGAACAAAGAGAACGACTTCTTTATTGTAGAGGAAGTTACCAGTTATATTACTGAAGGTGACATTTTGTAACTATAGAATCTATGACATATGAACTTTACATCAGTAGCTTAGTCACTTTACATCAAGTAGATCAATCACACAGACATAAGTAAGATAATGAAACATTCAACAGTTAAAAAATGAATACCAGAGTTTAAAGTGCAAAATGACTGAGGTGATAGTGGGTGGATAGTCTGAGTAATTGAGTTTTTTAAAAAATGCTTAAAATACTTCACGCAATAAATCAAAATGAAAGCACTTAATAATAAATATAAATAAAAATGATCCAGTGTAATGCCTTACCAGAGTTTTTTAATTTAATCTTCTTCATGTTCGAAACCACACTTCTTGTCCATTCTCTAATCCTGTTTAAGGTGTTGTATGTCGTCTAATTAAGTAAGAGCACACAATGTCACAGGTGAGAATTATTGGGAACAAAAGCTTTAGTTTTTCTTTGAACTTTTTCTAAAGAATCTCAATTTGATAGACTGTAAAATCCGATGTAAACATTATAAGCCTGGCTTTGATGACTCATGACACCCACTCGAGAGGTGGTGGAGAAATATGTTTTGCTGTGTACCACACCCTAGTGGTGTTGTTGACAAATTATTTATGTTTTACTAATTTAAGAAAATGACAAATCCCTTGACTCAGAATGATAATGTAGAAATATCCCTTTATTGATCCTATATTTATTCTTTATTATCCCCATGGTAGTAGTAGTTTTCTGAAACAAGTGCAGACAATAGTAATAGTTAATAGCAGCATTAATATGCTATGCTTATAAAGTAACAGATACAACAATACAAATAAAGAGCATAAACAATTAAAATGTGCAACAATTCATCCATTCATAATCAAGTGTTTTGACAATTGATAAATCAGTTTGAGTCTTTCTTTTCTCATAATTAAAACTAGTCCTCTGATTTCTTTAAGCTTCTTAACGTAAATGTTTTCAGATTTCTTTGCTCCATTAAACAAACACATCACGACATTTGACATTTAGACGTTTTTCAAAGACGTATTAAATACTATATATAAATCTAAAAATGTTATTCTATCCATCCATTCTATCGTTACTATTGATTGTCTCTATTGTTGTTGCATTTGTCACTTCATTCAATTTGTTTTTTTAATCATTTATTTGTTTAAGTTTTATATTTTATTTTCAAAATAAAATGATCATTTCTGTTGCCTGTTTATTTGTTTTTTTATCACCTAGTTCAGAGCATAGAAATAGCCTTTACTGCTTTGTTGCTGCCTGAAGTGTTACCTGGTTGGTGATAAAATAATTGATAACCTTTTTCATCATTTATGCGACACTGAGCTGCACCTAGTGTTTATTTAATTAGGATGTGGTTACCTTTGGACACGGGCCCTTTTGACAATTACCATTAACAGTTCAATAATGGCCATCTGCAGTAGGTCCAGTAGGGATGGGACCACATTGTTCTAAAGCGTCGTCAATAAGTTGAGTTTCATTACTGTGATCATTGTGATTTCACCTGACTTGATGGTGCTTGGTTTAGTCCTTATCCTCTTCCTAAGTGCAACGTTTACAGCTTACAGCTTTGCAGTCATTCTACGACATCACAGTTTATAATTATCATATTAAGTAAATATCTCTATTATTTTCACTTAATAATGGTTCTTTTAACACAATGTAAGATAAAGTGATGCCAGTGTCTTGTTGGAGTAATTTGTTTGAAATTTCACATGCCTCATCTCCGGTGTTTTCATTTCTCTGTAGAGTCCACCATGGCCATCTCGGTCCAGTGCCCTTCCAAGAGGTACATTGTAATCCTCTTCCAGCCGGTCACGCTCACCTGTAACTTCCAAACTACTGCCAGTCAGCCGCCTGTTATCACATGGAGGTACAAATCATATTGCCGAGACCCGATCCAGGCCGCACTGAATCCCAGCAGTGCAGAGAACATCCTGTCCCAGAACAACCCCAATTATGACCCTAACATCGAGTGTGCTGACAGCCAGAGGACAGTGCGCATTGTGGCCTCCAAGCAAGGCAATGCTGTTACTTTGGGTACAGAGTACCAGGGCCGCAAGATCAGCATCATAAACAGTGAGTTGATCACTCTACTCTGAAACTATGAAATCTCTTGACTTGTCTTTAAATCTCTACTCTCGGAGGTTGCTGACGCCTGCTACCTCCACAGAGCAAGGAACATAATGAAATCCCACCCTGGTCACCTTCTTTTTGCACACAAACACATTTTTAAATAGTTTCTTTCCAGACTCAATAACCAGTTACAGTTACACGCCAACCCACTTCTCCCACTGTGCAGTAATTACTGGTGCAATAGCATTAATGCCTTAAATGTGTTTTTACCTGCCCCCGTTTCTGTTTCTCTTTCGTATGATAAGATTTGTATGTTTGGTTGTGATGCACGTGGGCCTAATAAACGTCTCCCCTGTGCTTTCTGACCATGATCCATAAGCTAAGCTGGAACGCTTATAGAGACACATCAGCAGTCCAGCAGCATCCTCTCTGTGTCTGTCTGTCCCAACAACAACTCCATTACACTGCACAGGATAAAAAACTATTCTGATGAGGAAGAGGAGGAGCTGAAGCTCCCGTGTCTATGCAGACACAACTCATCTGCCGTTTAAATAACCGCGAATACACGGAGCCAATGACACTTGCTGTGCTTGTGTAAGATAAAGCTGCATATGAGAGTTTGAACCGACGCTTATGAGAAATATTTAGATGTCTTCTCTTTCCTCGTGTTTGAAATGTTAAAATGTTACTATGAAGTTAATGTTTTGGGGTTTTTTTTTTTTAAAAACAGATGCAGACCTGAATATTGCACAGACGGCGTGGGGTGACAGCGGTGTCTACGTCTGTTCTGTGATCTCGTCCCAAGACCTTACAGGAAACGGTGAAGACTACACAGAGCTAATTGTTCTAGGTAAGTCTGCTTACAGAGACAAACAGTATGTTGTTGCATAGTGTGCGTGCGCGTGTGTGTGCGTGTGCGTGTGCGTGTGTGTGGTCTCACTTCAGTTTCCCCTGGTCTTTCACTCCCTCCCTTCACACACATGCATTTCCTCTGGAAGGTCTAAAGACAGTTGCGAGCCAAAGTTTTAAACACTCTTTGCCTGACAGTTTTTGCAAGTTACTGAATTAATCTATGGACAGGTTTAAAAAAGTCACTGGACCTGGTTCTGAATAAGTTTTTCGAATCATAATTTATAGGCAGTAAAATTAGACAAGTACTACAGGGGCACTTTAAAGTAATTGTGGCTTTATCTTTCCTTCACAGAGAGAAAGTCAAATACTTCTGACCTCCTGCCTGGCATTGACTTACTGGTTATGGAAGGTAGTACAAGCCCCTTGATATAGTTCAGTCTTATTTGACCTTGGTAATTAGGGAGGAGGAGATGTAGTTGTCAAAGGGTTACTTGAGTTTTTCAGTTTTAAGTGTACTTGTATGAGCCCTGATTTTGTCATGTAGTGGGGAGTGGCTTGAGGTGTGTGACTTACTGACAGTGTAAACATGGCTGTGAGCAGAGGAAAAATAATAATAATAATAATGATAATAATGATAATAATAATAATAATAATAATAATAACAAAATGTTTGTGTCATGTCACGATTCTCCATCACCTTTGTTGTCTGTTGGGTGAAATGTGACCTGCTTGGTGTTTTGTAGTGTGTTTGCAGTACGTGAATTACATGTTTAAATCCAAATACTGAGTAAGGTAGCAGGTCTGATGCTACCTGTCTATAGCTTGAGTTATCTCTTTAGCGTTGTCTATGTAAACCGAGTCACGTCTACGTCCTCATGATGCATGTGGAGAAGTCCTGTGCTTTGCTACACACACATCACATAGTTTGCACGCCGTGGTTTTCTTTCAACGTTTGTGTTGTTAAGAAAACTGACGTTTCCACCTTTGCTTTCGAAGGTTAAGATCGAGACATTGTTTCCCTCGATATACGATTTGCAATAGAGATCATGACACCCCTAGTGATGATGCCACAGATTTTCACTTGTTATCGCTTCACTGATTTCCAGGGTTACAAATACACAAAAGATTATTATATATTATATAAATATCTATTCATTTACCTAACTTCCATGACTCAATTCAATATATGCACTGGTTCTCCTTGTTTTTAATGAACCAGTCCAAATTCTTGTTTGCAGAACTTACCAAGAACAGTTTGTGACAAACTATAGAATGTAGCTGCGCTCCACTTTTGTCCCCTCCCCACGCTGGAACTTCAACACCTGTTTTATTTGAGGCCATGGAGAACACCTCAGGGTTAACTACTTAAAGATAAGGATGCACGATAATCAAGTAAAAGGTATCCAATTAATTATTGCTCCAATAATATAATTTAACCCAATAAATGATCTGAAATTGCAATGACATTGTAATGCCACTAGGAGGTACTATGCTGTGGTTGTTTGACCGCATGAGTTATGCATTTGAACAATGTGAAAACAGTTTGAGTTCACAGCTCTCGACGACATGGTGGATCCAGGTTTTGTGTGTTTTTGCCCACATCGTCACTGAATCAACTTATTTTGATTTTACTTTTGTTTCAGTGACTTGCTTTTGTCTGATATGATTTAAATCTGGTCTATTTTGATGTTCTTTTCATGAACAAATAAATTAACATTTTATTTTTACTCATTACTTAATTTTCGAAAGAAATGTGAACTAAATTGGTTAAATCGGAATCAGGTTGAAAGTCATCGTATCGTGCATCACTACTAAAAAAACAATGCAAACCGTTTTTAATCTGTATTGGAAAATTCAGTCGCTAACCTTACCTTAAAAAGTCCAAGTTTCCCCTTAACAACAACTGACCAGAAGTAAAGGCTTGTATTTTAGATGAAGTTTGAAGCTCTGTGCATATCGTCAATTTAAGTAGTTAAACAATGGTAGGCTCCTGTTGTGACCATAGGGCCCAGTAATTAAAGTAAATGTCCATGTATTAGCCCAATCGCAGACTTGTTACATGTCATTCAACATCCATCCCAGTGTGGTCTCTCTTGATATAAGTGTATGTGATATTCCCTGTGTTGGTCCACACAGACTGGCTCTTGGTTCTTGTGGTGGTTCTCGGGTTCCTGTTGCTGCTCCTCCTGATTGGGATCTGCTGGTGCCAGTGCTGTCCACATACCTGCTGCTGCTACATCAGCTGCCCCTGCTGCCCTGACCGCTGCTGCTGCCCTCGAGCACGTTAGTATCATTTGTGTTTCCTGGTGTACCGATCCATTTTTATTTATGTATTTATTTACATTTTTACCAAACCATTTTAGACCTCTTGAATTAATTTAAATAACTCCTAAGAGTGAGAAATGACCAGAAGATGAAATATAATGTCAATGGATGGCTATAAATTAAAATTAAAATGATGTTATTTGCAGATTTGCAGGTTAATTGTGATTAATCACATTTTTTAACTGAATGTGTAGCCTGGTCAAAAAAAATAATGTTGGTAGATTTATAACTTTGAATTACATATGGAACTTGTATGCACTTTTATAGAGCTCAAACATCACATGACCTAGAACAACGACTGAAAAGTGACAGTAGAGTGGACTTAATTCCAGACCTGCAGCATTAAGACATATTCCCTCATTTTACTTTAAAGAATGCTGAAAATAAAATAAAATAAAACAAACTGTAATTGTTGTCCATTATTTCACAGTGTACGAGGCAGGGAAGGCTGTGAAGAAGGGTTTTCCCAATCATTATGCTCCCACTCTGTACGCTCCCAGTATGTATGCTCAGCCGGCTTACAGCGGGCAACTCATGAACCAGCCGTCTATGCCCCTCCCTCTACCCAATGGAGTGAGACAACCACCTCCCCAGAATGGCTACAGTCGTGATTATGACGGTGCCAGCTCAGGTGAGAATCACTTACCTTGGGTGGAAACTTGGTTATTACACCTGACAAATCAGTTCTGTTGCGCACTCATCAATTTAATTACTTTTAACTGAACTCCCTTAGAATCCTAATTTAAATGTGAATTATTTGTTTCTGTGCAGTTGGACAGGGCTCCCAGGTGCCTTTGCTGCACGACCAAGAAGGTGGAGGAGACCACAGTGAGTAAATAAAAACAAACTTTTATTATGTGGTTGGTGTAAAACAAAAGCTGTTTTGACTTGTCCACAGTGTCATCTGTCACTGAGAGGGCAGACTTTTGAAAAATATGGTGAGCTCATAACTGACCATTCTGACACGTCCTAATTAAAAATATTTGTTCAGTACGTCCTCCATGACCGGAGCACAGACTCAGTCTGATACACTCACATACAGCGGCAGTTTATGCAGCTCGCCGCTGGCGATCAGTGGTTAACAGTTAAAAAGACTTGGGGACAGCACCGCTGATCGCCACCACTAAATCGCTAAAACGTGACTCAAAGTATCACATATAGAAATGACTAAAATGTGACTCAAACTATCACATATAGAAATGACTAAAACGTGACTAAATCTATCACATATAGAAATGACTAAAATGTGACTCAAACTATCACATATAGAAATGACTAAAATGTGACTAAATCTATCACATATAGAAATGACTAAAATGTGACTCAAACTATCACATATAGAAATGACTAAAATGTGACTAAAACTATCACATATAGAAATGACTAAAAGCGTGACTAAAACTATCACTATATAGAAATGACTAAAAATGTGACTAAATCTATCACATATAGAAATGACTAAATGTGACTCAAACTATCACATATAGAAATGACTAAAACCTGACTAAATCTATCACATATAGAAATGACTAAAATGTGACTAAAACTATCACATATAGAATACTTGACTAAAACTATCACATATGAAAACGACTAAAACTATCACATATAGAAATGACTATATAGACTAAAACTATAAAATATAGAAATGACTAAAACTAAACTATCAATATAGCTAAAATGTGACTAAAACTATCACATATAGAATGACTAAAACGTGACTAAAACTATCACATATAAGAAAAACTACATATAAAGAAATGACTAAATGCTAAAACTATCACATATAGAAACATATATAGAAATGACTAAAATGTGACTAAAACTATCACATATAGAAATGACTAAAATGTGACTAAAACTATCACATATAGAAATGACTAAAACTATAGAAATGACTAAAATGTGACTAAAAAAACTATCACATATAGAAATGACTAAAATGTGAAAAACTATCAATATAGAAATACTAAAACTGATAAAACTATCACATATAAATGACTAAAACGTGACTAAAACTATCACATATAGAAATTAAAATGCAAAACTAAACTATCACATATAGAAATGACTAAAAGTGACTAAAACTATCACATATAGAAATGACTAAATGCGACTAAAACTATCACATATAAGAAATGACTAAATATAAACTATCACATATAGAAATGACTAAAACGTGACTAAAACTATCACATATAGAAATGACTAAAATGTAAATTACTAAAATAGACTAAAACTATCACATATAGAAATGACTAAAATGTGACTAAAACTATCACATTTAGAAATGACTAAAACGTGACTAAAACTATCACATATAGAAATGACTAAAACGTGACTAAAACTAATAAGCATTTTGGTCCAAAAGACTAAAACTAAGACTAAATCCAGAATGGCTGCCAAAAGCAACACTGCTAGTGAGCTAACCCGTTTTGTTCAAAATATCGTTATAATATCGCATATCGCCGTTTGAACACAAATGATCATGATATCAGTTTTGGTCCACGTCGCCCAGCCCTGATTCTTCTTTAAATTTGCTCTCCAGCTCGCAGTGGCTATCGTATCCAGGTCGACCCTGATGGCAATGCCACACGTGCCATTTACTACATGGAGCGGGAGCTGGCTAATCTGGATCCGTCCAGACCTGCGAACTTCAACCGCTGTGAGTAAACAATATGGTCGAGCTGTTCTGTTCACACATGCACCTTTGGATTAAAAGTAATAACTCAGAAGTAGTCGTTTTACTGAGGTTGAGCTCGTCTTGAAGCCGTTTTCCTCGTGGTTGTTTTTTTAATTTACCGTCTCTTTGTCCGTCTGTTTCTGCCTCAGCGGATAATGTCAGTGAAGTCACTTCTCTGCACGACAGACCGGACCCTCGTGGCCGCGGGGGGCGTTCCCAGCCACCACCTTTGGCCACGCTCTATGACCAGGATGAAGCGATGAGCACCATCAGCAGTGTGTCACAGCAGGGCCGTCACCATGACGACCGCCCGTGGCGCGGCGGAGGCCACATGGGTAATCGTGTACGCGCCCGCTCCATGGACAACCTCGACGACATCGGCCGTCGATATGACAGAGATAACTACTCACCCCACCGTCGCCCGGATGAGCCTCGCGGAAGGAGAGGGTAATTTTTAAATTATTAAGGTTTTTGTACTGTGATACTTAACAATGAGGAACCAGTATCTATTTAATACCACTTTTCAGTCCCCATCCCATAATCATCCACTTCTGTTTGAGTTCTAAATCTTTAGAACTGCATGTGATTCAGAAACTGTGGGGTTTCACCCTCAACTGCTCTTTTGTCCAAATAAACAACAGTAATTATGTGTTATTATGGTGACGTTATAATGAATAAAGATGGCCTACTGTAACTTCTATATCGTGTATATATAATATATATCTATATAATATCATTTCAACACTAAAAGTGATGATTTATTTATCTCATCAGGTCAGACGACGAGTGGAGCAGCAGCGCCCGAAGCGGCTATAACCACCACAACGACCGCAGACAGGACAACTCACCCGACAGTCGACGAAGAGGAGAGGGAAGAGCTTACGGTGACCCCCCGGTCAGACGCAGTCACAGCCGCGATGATCTGATGGACATGGAGAGGGTCCGTCGCTACGGCGGCGGCGCCAGGGCCGGACGAGAAGATTACGACGACAGCTTCTTGCGTGAGGCTATAGAGATGAAGAAGATGGGCGAGCAGCAGCGGACGCGCAGCCGCGAGGGCCTGGATAGCACGAGTGACTACTCGGATAGAGGAAGGGCCCCTCGTGGACCCCCGCCGCTTCCTATGAACCCTCCCTCTGGATACCCTGGTCGCCATGATGACTACCCACCTCCACCACCTCCGTACAGTGAAGATGAAAGTGTGTCATCCGCAAAGAGAAGCAACCTGCGTAAGGTCAGTCACCGCTAAAATCTGAAGAACGTGCAGTTTGAGCTTCTTTTGAAGAGAAATTAGAGGAACAGTGTCCTTGCATACGCACCTCTGTGCTACAGTTAGGAAGCGTTTCCACTTCATGGTCCCGGCACCACTTTTTTTGCTTTTCCATTAGCGATGGTACCTGGTTCTTTTGTTAGTACCTTTTCAAGCGAGCGAGCTAAAGCGAACAAAGCTGAACTGTCGATTAGTTAAAAAGACGTAAAAATCCTGAAAACTTTCATTAATCTCCAACAATTAGCATGGAAATGTCTGAAATCTCATGGTTTAACAGAGGAGTCAGCACCGGCGTCACAAAGTGACTATGAGGCGGAGTCTGTGCTCCGGTCATGGAGGAGGTACTGAACACATAGTTGGAATGAACTGATTCTCGTGATTCACTGATTCACTGAGTTACACTGAAAACAACTGCTTCACAAGTCACTTCATTGTGTGTGTGTGTGTAAAACGATGTCGTGGCAGTTTCATGCAGCCGTGCTGTGATGACTCCGCCCACGTTGTGGAGGTACTATATTCTAATGGAAAACCAACCAAACCATGTCAAGGCGCGGTGAGACAGGCTGGGACCATGTAGTGGAAAAGCGACATTAGACTTTGGACTGTGACGAAGACGTTGAACATTTAATCAGTTCTGACTGTTTGGAGTTAACGTCACAGACTTTTTAACACCATGAGACTGAAAATACAGTCAGTACTGCCGAGACGTAGATATCTTCATTGATAAATTGTGCATATCTGGATGTTATTTTAGTTAAAAAAAGATGACATAAATACAACAAAACCATCAACTAAATAAAGATTAAAGTCAGATTCACTCCATCAGTCACTGGAAGGCTGCTGCTGCCACCTTGTGGTGATGCATAGATGACGACGACGTGATGAATTGTTTGTTTGTAACTTCTCTTTTCTTCTCTTACAGAACGGAGCGGTCAGTAGGGAGAGCCTGGTCGTGTAACCATGACAACCAGACCATTAATGCAGCTTTGATTCTCCTAAGAAACAAAGGAGCAGTTGATTTCAAAAATTGTTAATATTCGTCACACTGGTAATTTGCTGTGCTTCTTTTTATATTCCATGATTTACACAAATGCTAAGATGTACTTTTTTATCGAGGGAGAGGTGCACTTATGAAATGTTTTTTGTTAATACAAGATTATGGCTGCCGCAAGTGCCTTAGAGTGTACAGAATTTTACGTATGAGTATGAAAGTGATAAAGAGATGCTGTGTAAAGAGGTTCATACATGTAAACATTTAAACTGGTTTTGAGCCAGATGTAGATTTTGTTGAAGGGGCTTATGGGTTATTTTTAGTTTATTTGACGGGTTTCATGGAAAAAAAAAGACGTTTTTATTATCAGAAACCTGTTGTTTTTAGTCATGTTGTAGCAAATATATTGAAACTTTGTCTCAGAAAATGTGTTTTTAATGACTTAAAATTGACTTTTACTTTTTTAAACTCTTTTGTTCCATGTTTAACCTACAGTCAGTATAATGTTCATCCAGGCAGTCGTGTGTTTGTGATATGCAGGTGCCAGTTGTGATGAGATGAAATCTTATTTTACAATAAAGGCCTTCCTTTGCCAGGACATGTACTGGATTTGAGTTTATTACCACTAGATGGCGCCAGCATGTCAGTGTGCCATTCAAATAGACAGACAAGGAAACTATTACAGCAGTTAAACAATATTTTACCATGACCACGATATTAGCTGTAAGTGTAGTTTAGTGCAGGATTTGTTTGGGACACGATATGAGAACTGTAGACCAGCATTAGATTTGTTTTAGAATTCAAGCAGTTTTAAAATTCTAATTGTTTTCTATAGATTACATATAATTATATGTAAAAGAGTTGCTGTGAAAGAGGTCTGTTATGTAAGGAGTTATGTGAGAGTCCAATCCAAATTGCAACGGTCTCAGAATTTAAGCGACATAGAACGTTTGCACACCTCTGTACGTTACTGTACATCTGTACATGTAACACTCGGTAATAGAGACACGAAACGAGGCCCATTGGTTGAATTTCTTGAAGGACGTTGAGCTAGTCCAATGAAAGCTCTCATAAGGGGAAAGCTCGAGTGGGGGGGGGGATGTGGGGGCAGTGAAACTCAGGGGAAAAAGGCTCAAATGCCTAAAAGTTAACGCAGCATAATGCAAGAAAATTCCGGATCTACTTGCCGCTACAACAATGTGAGTACAAAATAAGCTATTATCTCTCTGTTCACCTAAATCCCTGCTCTCTTTCTTTCCTTTGTCTGTCTCTGCATCTCTCGCTCTCATTCTCTCTCTTTTTTCTACTTTCTATTATGTTATTAAAAGACGTCTCTCGCAGTGTTTCTTTGACCACTTTGACTTAAAGATGGGAATTGTAAGCAAGATGAAAGTCTCTGTGAGGCGTGAAAGAGCGGATCCATTTTTTAAACAATGCTAATCTCTTCCATGTCGTTCCACTGTGCTTTGATTTCTTTAATAAGTGAAACAACACAATGTGCACATATATGCTCTGGTATGTCATGAGCCTACGCAGACATGGACAAAAATGCCGGGTCCATTTTTTGGTCACAGTCCAGTTCTGCCCGGATAAAGTGATAGAAGATAAGATGACATTTATGTGTCAGTTATTTTCTCCATTAATCGAGTGTTCCATAAAATGTTGTTAAATGTTGACGGGTATTTTCCCAAACCAGGAAGTGATTATGTTCTAAAAATGTCTTGTTTTGTCCACAAACCAAAATTAGTCCATTAATGATTTATTTAGATTTTAAAGGGTTAAAATCAAAAAGCTTGTTTTAATTATTATAAAAAAATCGCTCATATCGATTATCAAAAGACAAAATTCATTTCATAATTGGTTAATAATCGATTCATTGTTGCAGCTGTGTGAGAGTAAAGCAACAGGAACTGGATCAGATCAGATCAGCATCACAAAATCACCCTAAAGAGACACGAGTCATTAAAAGAGTGAAGTTGATATTCAGGTAAATGATTCCCTTGTTTGTGATGATGCCACCTGCTGTGAAATGAGCCCTGTGTTGCTGTATGAACGAGGACAAACGATGAGTCGGTGTGTTGGACGCTGTCCACTGTCTCTCTGCTGAACAATGGGCGAGTAACGTTAAGCAAGAGAGAGCAAATGACGTGATGCCTGAGAAAGTCCAAGATCTGTGTCTCACCAAAGAAAATGACTCATCAATAACAGTAGACGCCACGGGTGAAGACGCTTTCACAAGGGTTCTTCTATATGTTTTCAGTCCAATCTAATAATCTGATAATCAAATAAAAAAAAGAAAAATAATCCGATTGGAGCAACATAATCTTTAACATTTAGTTTAATTTCTGTGAATGATTTCACTAAAAAAATATATATATATATATATTTCAAATTAGGATTAACTGGGAAACACATTGTAGTTAAATTCATTCATTAAAGGTTATTTTTTTGTTCACTGAAATCATTCAATCAAACAATTACTTTGAGTGAAGACATGGAACTCATTGGTCAGGGGTAACAAATATTTGCCTCTGTCAGTGGGAGGTCCTATAACCTGCAGAGGTGATGATTGTATATAAACTTACAAATGCAGTTAATCATGTGTTAAGTGGAACAGAAACGACTGAATGTGTTTATCTCTTTGCAAATGACTGGCCTTTACTGCTCCTGACAGACAATGAATACATTCTAAGTGTGTTGTTCGGTCCAGCACAGACACAGAACCCCCCTGGATCAGCCACGTCTCCCCATGCGCCTCGTCTACACCGCAGTAATGCAGACGCAGCACGTGTGTTCACATTGTGTGGAATCTAACGCATGTTAAGTTTGTTACCAGAACACACTTTGTCTTATGTGATGAAATCCAGTTTGTCGGCCCAATACTCAAATACAGTGATTCCCAAAGACCGGGTTGGGTCCCACAGATGGGTCAGGGAACATGTCTTTTGGGTCCTCAAACAAATGTGTCTGAAATAATCATTTACTACACGTCTATGTTCTAATTATTCATTTACCAATAAAAGTTCGGCCCGACAAGTACATTTTGATTGACAGCGTTTTAAAAGCACCCCCCCTTCTAAAGTGCCAGATTTTGGACCAGAATCTTTTCAAAACTGTCCAGAAATCATTTTTCATGGCCTCACCCAACTCCTCCCACGCCAAAGTGCCATCAGGCTCAGTGGGTAACCGCCACGACAGGCACCGACCACCGTATGACCACAGCTCCGGTCAGCTACCTCAACAATGGAGAGACGAAGCGTGGCCCATTTGTATCCTGCCTCGCTCGGGGCGTGGTCGAAGCTCTGTCGGAGGAGGCAGTGGAAAGTCATGTATTGAGGATAGGATAGATTTAATCATTTTAATACATTTATGACCCTAAACTCGCCCAAAGCCTCTGCCCTGCGAAGCCAAAGCGCACAATGTTTTCATGGCTTGGTGAAATTGCTCGTAGCAGCAGAGTTACAGAGTCGCAAGACTAATGCCAAACAAGAAACAGAGACAATAGTGAGAGCAGAGAAAAAGGGATTGTTGTGATTAAAAGACAATTATGTGTGCTCATCTACTTCCCAGTGTTGTGTGGTGACAGGCTCGAGCTGAGCTGAGCTGTTCTGTCCCAGAAGGCCTTGGGAGACAATGGCTCCTGTGTCCACGAACAGGGAGTGGGTGTGTTAACAAGTCTTGAGGCATCACAGCACCATACAATGGTGTGGACACTCCTAATGTTATAACTTGGATCAATAACTTGATCTATTTCTATCCTGTCACATGCCTAAATCTTTACAATCCTAGATGCTCTGTGTTCATATAGCACGATAGTACTAGTCTTGATAAACCTGCAAAGAGCTCACACACATGTATACATTTCATCTGTTTAGTCTGTCACACATCATCATTTACATCTTGCATCTACTTGAGTGCAGATCAGAGTGAGCAGCAATCAAACCCTTGAATTTCTGGTTGGAAAATGACAACTCAGTTTCATTGTGATGAAGTTATAACTCAGATTTCACAATATCATAACTTAAAGAGGGAACCAACAGCTTTTATGTCCCAACAGCAGGTTCCTGGTTACTCACGGATGTAAAGATGAATAATTATTAAAAAGAACACACTTCCTTTGTGTAAAAAATGTTTTCCTTTGAAAACCTCATCCCAGAGAACAATGAAATAATAATAATTAATATTATATCATTCATATGAATGCAGATGGTGTTTTTTTTCTAATTTCTCAGACTTGGTAACCTTTTGAAGTGAAACTAACATATGGATGGAGCATTAGGTCCAAACTGAAGAAAAAATGGTTTTCTTTTGAGAATAAAGTTGTAATATTATGTGTATAAAGTCGTAATATTATGAGAATAAAGTCAAAAGAATAAAGTCGTAATATTATGAGAATAAAGTCGTAAGAATAAAGTCGTAATATTATGAGAATAAAGTCGTAATATTATGAGAATAAAGTCAGAATTATTATTGAAGCTAAATAAAGATGAGGAGCTAAAGATGAAGTTGAATATTATGTGTATAAAGTCGTAATATTATGAGAATAAAGTCGTAAGAATAAAGTCGTAATATTATGAGAATAAAGTCGTAAGAATAAAGTCGTAATATTATGAGAATAAAGTTGTACTATTATGAGGATAAAGTCAGAATTATTATTGAAGCTAAATAAAGATGAGGAGCTAAAGATGAAGTTGAACTTTGGTTTGGACTTTACAAATAATGAAATTCTTAAACTTTTGTGACATCAGCACCACATTATCATGAGCATCAGGACGCTGAAGATGTTTAGAAACATACTGTATGTATTTATATATATATATATATATATATATAGATATAGATATAGATATATAGATATAGATATAGATATATAGATATAGATATAGATGACGACTCATAGCTCCTTCACACAACAGTTTTACCATTTGAGTTGTAAGACGACTCGCTCTACCACTGAGCTACTGTCGCCCCGGTTACTGTTGCTGTCAGTGTGAACATAAAGTTACCTTTAAGTTACATTTAAGTGACAACACCTGAGAACCATGGTGCATATTTACTGTTGTACACGTGAAACCTCCCACTGCTGTAACAGCATGAGCTCTTCTGCTTTTGAAATGGTCTTAAGCGCAGGAAGATGTGAGATGATTCACTGGTGGCACAGTTCACACTTCTCTCGTCTCAGGTACTGAAGTTTAGCACGTTCATTCATTGTTCACCACGTCATCCTTCATGAAGGTCGCAGTCAATCCCAGCGGACACAACATACATGTGATACATGCGCTCATTCACAGGGACATTTCAGAGTGTCCATTTACCCTCTGCACATCTCTGCCTTTAGCCGTCTCCCCCCTCCCAAACTCTCCCTGTGTTCTTCTACACGACCCTCAAAAACAAACACACAAACAAAAAGGATGTGGATGTGAACTCCATCAGTTCAAAATGCTCAAATATGTTCTGTTCTGTTCCATCCGGCAGAAACCATCCCGGAGGTGCTGATGGAGATGCCTCAGAGCTCAAAGCCTCACCCATATTTGTTAGAGCGAGGGCAAACAGTGTGGCCCTTTGTGACCCCCATGTGTATTAATGAATGGCTGTGCCTCAGGGCGGAGTCTTAGGACAATGCTGCTACACTGATAGACTGATTTTCATATGGGAGGGATAATGTGATGGTGATGATGGTGGCAGCAATCGGGAGGGTGGTTTATTCTCCACCAGTGGGGGTTGGTACAGAGAGTGGCAAGAGTTCTCGTGTGATGCTTTGTGTGTGATTGTCAGAGGGAACGCTCAGGTGGTGAGCGACCGCGGCTCGGACACAACCACCCACACAGGTGAGCGGCTTTTGTCTTTTTCACTAACTAGGAGCTGAAATTCCATTCTTCCATTACACTGTTTATCCTGTAGATATAGAGAGATAGATGGATAGATAGAGAGATAGATAGATAGGGAGATAGATAGATAGGGAGATAGATAGATAGATAGAGAGATAGAGAGATAGAGAGATAGATAGATAGATAGAGAGATAGAGAGATAGAGAGATAGAGAGATAGAGAGATAGAGAGAGATGCTTCCAAGAATGACAATAATCAGACCAGTTATTTCAGTTTAATCTTCCAATTTCGCTAAAATCAGATGATGATGATGATGGTGATGATGGAAGATCAGTGGTGTACCTACTCTCTTCACTTTGGTAAGAAAGCGTTGGCGCTACACCGAGTGTGTGTGTGTGTGTGTGTGTGTGTGTGTGTGTGTAGCTGAACAGGTGATGGCTCTGTTTGTGTTCATTCAGAAGGGAAACACTCTCATGAGCGCGGAGGCCTGTGGTTTACCATCTGCACAGTTCACTGGGGACTGCCAGAGTCACTGGACCTGGCAGGTGGAGAAGCAGTTGGTGCTTGGCATGTTTTGTGTTTTGTCATGTTGATGATCAGCCAACTGAATTTCATTCTGCTGTTCTCTGCTCTGCTCACTTCACATGGTTTCAAAGACAAGTGGAAGACAAACTGTGGACCAGTATAACCAGTATAGTCGCGTGGGGCTCACACCTGTGGATGTGGAGGATAACACAAGTCATAGTTACCTCAGAAGACCTGAGATGTTAAAAAAAAAGATTGATAGAACAGAGAAGGAACCACTGTGTGTGTGTGTGAGTGTGTGTGTGTTGGGATAGTCTGAATCTGACTGCTCAGATATTGGCATATGTTGGATGTGTGTGTGTTTAAATGTGTGTAGCACTGGGAGATGTCATGTTGGAAGACCATCTGCTCCTCGCAGTATTCTGAGGGCCTTGTAGCTTGTGGTGAAACAACATGCACTGCAGGCGAACAGCAAAGTGCAAGCTGTGAGCAGGCCTGCTCTGGAAAAACAATTCCTTCAGATCCTCCCTCGTGCAAAGGGCAACGTTCGGGCTTACAACATTCCCATTCTTTCCCACTCCTCTGTCCAGTAGAAAAAGGCAAAGCTCTTGTGCAACAGCCACAGACAAGACTCACAATGAAAATGTTGTTCTTGGCACAGTCGACGTCTTGTGTGTGCGATTCAATGATATGAAGTGACTCATACGAGGTGTAATGTAGCATCACTGATGATGGTGGGGTTTGATTACATTAGATAATCAATGAAAGATCAGATGATTTGTTCTCTGATTGTAGGCCACGACAGAACTAAGTGTCTACATTACTGCAGGTAACTCGGTTTGAATTATCATTCTTATGATTAGAATTATACAATATACCAATTGCAGTGTCAGTGACCACTAGTTTGATACATGGACCTGACTTCCTGCACAGCTCTGCTCTGCATTTACATGATTTTACATGATGATTTTTCTACATTTAAGTCCGACGTGTCAAATGAAACCCTTTGGTGAGTCCTTATCAGCACTAAGTCGTGCACTTTTAGAACAGAGACGTACATTTTTGTCTTTTGATTTGTTTCACTTCATTTTATTTTATTTTATTTTTACAAATTTTAATAAATTCCACTGCAAATTGACATACTCTCACGTCACCTAAGAGACTGAATAGCTTTATCTTTGAAATCTTCCATTCGCCCAATTAAAACAGTTAACAAGAAGTAAAATAAATTAGAGATAAATAAGTACAAAGAAATTAAAATACAATATTAATAGCCTACACAAAATATTAGACTTATCTAACCACAAAATAAAAACTGTAAACAAGTGACATAAAATAAATGATCAATATAATAGTAAATAAGGCACAATGTATATGTATATATATATATTGGATGAATAAAGTCTTATTTAATCAAGGTTATGGAATATTAACTTTAAAATGAATGATGTGCACTTATCTAAAGTTTAACACTATAAACACACTTTACACAGACAGTATGAACTATAACACACACCTTGGCACAACTATGATATATAAAGGAATAAAAATCGTATTTTAATTGACTATTACTAGCAGGGCAAACGTTGGCTAACCAGATGTCAAATAGAAGTCACCTTTATGAATTTCCCTGAGGAATGTAAGGTGGGAGTAGTAACCTATAGTTTCCATCACAGCTCAGGCTCGTCCATAACGCTCACCTGCAGTAACATTAACTGACGTTAAAACTAGATATTTATTGATTAGCAAACCATGGTAGGACAAACCTCAAGGCAGAGTGCACAGTGAGGCAAAAACCATTCAATATTATTGAGAGAAGAGAAAGCCAACAATTCACATGATGAACAAACAGTGGGAAACACGAGGCATCTTTTAACCGAAGAAGAAATCTCTGACAGAACCAAACTCAAACACGTGCAGCAGCCGCCTCGACCGGCTGTGGTCAAAGGAATAATGGGGTATGATTCTGATTCTGATTATTATAGTTGCTAGGATTGAATGAGCCCCCTGGATGGATAGTGCTGCTAACCTATGCAGCCTATGCTGACGATGCCACAGGTCACCTCTGGGTGAAAGTTCAGCAGAAAGGATGTTCAAAATGTAAAAGTCCTGCTCTGGCTGGTTTGTCTTATACACTTATACTAACGTACAAGTGTATACTAACATACATTACATTCCTGCCAATAAACCCCTCTAAATGTTTATATATATATATATATGTATATGTATATATGTATATATATATATCTCCCCGCTTATCTCCAGCTAGTTTATAGAGCGATTCCCTCGAGTTTTCCATGGCTTCATGATGGTGCCATCACTTGGATGAAGTCCAAATGGCTTTTGGATACAGTGACTCACGCTACATGTAACAATGAGGATGGAAAAAAGTTCCCTCTGGTTGGACAAGTTGTCTTTGTGACTGGCGTATGTAAACTAGGTGGACCTCTGACGAGACATATGCTCGGTATGCTTGTGTTCCTCGCCTACAGACATTCCTCTGCAGAGAGAACATTGAATATACACATGACAGAAACATCAACTCTTTTCAATGAAAGTGGCGTCTTTACATTTACATACTTTATTGTTAAGTTTAAGCTTTCAAACACGTCATTTGTCTTCTGTGTAGCTTATTCTTCTCTTGTAAGTCACTGTGGATAAAAGCATCTGCTAAATGCTTGAATGTAAATGTAAACCTTGCATTTTACACATCACCTCACTTGTTGCTGTAGACCTTACTCATATTCATGGCTGTGCTGTTGTTGCCCTCATGTTTGCACGCATCACTGGCATGAAATAGTTGAGCTGATGACTTGCTGTGTCTTGAGATTGAATAATGAGCCGGCTAAGGGTTCAAGGCGTGAAGACAAATGGTGCAGCTTACACAAACGATGGAAGAGTGGAAAGGAATGCTGAGTGGGCCCAACAACTGCTCCAGAAATGCCTCAATGCATATTCAGAGCTGCCCACATGTAAACCAGAACCCACACAAACGCCCTCTCGTCCTTGTCTACTCTTTTTATCTCCCTTCACTATCCTTTCCCACAGAAGCTGACCACTCTAGAATCCAGAACAGCACCGTTGTCTCAGTGAGAACAGGAGAAGACGTCAGGACTGTGAGATTGCAGGAGCCTGGTGCTGAGGCTGGTATGAGGTAAGTGTTTTGCATGTGCCGTGTGCACACACATGCTCTGTGGCAGCCATTTGTCTGCCCGATCAATGAGGCCATTGTCTTTGGGGTCAGTGGTGGCCGTGTGTGGCTGCTCGGATCTATTCTGTCCTACTGTACGACTGCCCGGGCACACTCGCCCTGCTATTAGCCTTTTGTTGCAGCGCAGATGTTGGAGGTTGACATGATATCAGAGAGAGAGTTAGGTCAGTGTGTGGAGTCAAGACATCTCAAACATGTGACCCTTTAAGTTCAGAGCTGTTGCTATAGTAGATCCCACAAAGGGCCTGGGCTCTCCCCATCAGAGCCAGGCTGTAAAGGCTCCTGTCTTTCCCTTAGACCACACCAGCGGGGTGGAGCAGGGACACCTGGTGCATGAGCGACAACCTGTTGTTCTTGCATTGTTGCCCAGCTCTGTACCTGGGAGAGGCACTGACCTGTACCCTGATAGTGACTAAAACACTATCAGGGTACAGAACCACGGTATCCATGTCCACAAGTTAGATCATCGCCCATTGTGCAGCTCTCATACCATCATTCAGCTGTAAAAATAAAGCAACTTTCAGACATGGAGATACATTCAAATTTGAAATAAATCCTTCAAAGTGGAAAAACACAAACCATAGCAAGTTATGAATGTTACTAATGTTACGTAGTTATCAACAGCAACACAGTTACTATGTTTTGACTGATGAGTGAATTATAGAATGATGGTTCTGCATCAGACTGCAGGGCAGAAATCTAACTTTGATAATGAAGTTCACTTTGTTATTATCACTCTGTGGAGTGAAGTATTGTTTTTGGTGGCTCTGTGTGTGTGTGTGTGTGTGCGCTTCTGCATTATGGCCAACAGATGGCGCCAGATGCTAGTCATTATTTTTGATTGGTCTGCGTGTCAAGACAAGTCAATTTTATTTCTATAGCCCAACATCAAAAAGACAGTTTGCCTCAAAGGGCTTTACAGTCTGTACAGCAGCTGGTATTCTCTATCCTTAGACCCTCTATCCTTAGACCCCCTATCCTTAGACCCTCACATTGAATGAGGAAAAACTCCACAAAAACCCTGGAAAAATGGGAGAAAACTGAGGAAGAGCCAGAGAGGAGGGACCGTCTGTCAGGACAGACAGACGTGCAGCACACAGTAAATTTTGCAGCGTTAAATCAACACTTAAAGAGTTCATTTAACACTGTGTGCGAGTGAATTGGTGTTAAATGAACTCTTTCTACTCAATGTGCTGTTGTAATAACTCTGAAAGAGTCACTGAACTTTGACACTGACAGACTCAGGCTCTTCCTCGCATTCATAGACCGACTGCAGTCACATCAGAGTTTTTTCATCAGCCATGACAACATTATTTAAATCGTGTTTAAGACCCAGTGATACTGACATTAACCGTACTTTCCCTCTGTCAAGGTAGCACCTGCTTTCTGTGTGACCTTATTGTCCATGGCTATACATGTGTCTTTATGTGTCCTCTCTGTGTGGACACACCGCTGCTTCTCCATCAAATTATTGCCAAGTCTTGGACAGGAAAACGTCAAGGACTTAGAAAACGCACACGATAATTGAAGCATTCTCTGTTTACAGTCTTGTGATTATGTGAAGGTTTCTGGAACATACTTGAGCTTCATGTATTCATCATGACTGCATTTGTGTGTTCATGTGACACACTACAGCTCTGTGTGATGTCACTGCTTGATGATGAGGATGATGATGATGATGATTTGACTTTTTTTTCTTTACAGAGAAAAAGGTTTCCAACCTGCCTGGGTGTGAGAGAACACCCTCTAGTGGAGCTGCTGACAAACTGCCCTGCACGGCCCTTGTTTGGTTTTACCGACAGCATTTTAAGGTGACACTTAGAGTTTATTGGAATAAAGTCAGTTTTTATTTGATTATTTGATTAAATGTGACAAAGATAAAATAGAGAACAAGAACAATAAGCAGCACGTGTAATGGTATGGAAGACTGTCGGTACTCATGGCATGCTCCCATCAAGACAAAGACAACATGAGTGTGTGCAGTCCACATCTGTCTCTTACCAAAACTGCAACACATTTAAGTAAAATAATTATCTATAATTCCAAAACGATTAAAAAAGTATGATCAAAATAAATGGTGATGTGATAAAAGTTCACTAAAGTTTTTAAGTCTGTTGAAGAATATCTTATTACATTTGTGATGTTGTCTGTTAAATAAAGGTTCAAGTAACACTTAACAAATCAAAGGCTTTAGTTTGTACATCAGTTTTTACTTTTCTGGAAATGGGGTTTGTAAATAAACACTGATTTTTGAGATTTAAATGCTTGCACAAAAAACTGATTTGTGGGTAAATTGAAAAAGAAAATGATCATGTGATTTTCATTCATGTTTTAGAGAGGACATTTTCTTCTGTGACTCTTAGACAGAAGGACATTTCTCACATATTGACCTGTCACATGTGATGCATGTCCTCACTGACAGAATACCACCTGTTCCAGAGGTCTATGGTCTAGCACCGAGCAGATACCATGTGGTGTTTGGAGCTGCTCTTAACACTGCTGTTGATCATCAATGGTAAACAAAACAAAACAAATCACTCTGCTTTTCATCACAGTTGATGCGTTTCATGATGCATGCGGTGGTTTGAAGCGTCTAAAGAGAGTTGTTGTGATCACATGTCCCGGTGTGATCTTCCCTCAGATGCCAGTTGCCAGTGGAACGTCTGGGTCCCTCGTGACATCTCGGCCATGACAAACTCCTGCGTGGTCATCCCGTGCACCTTCATGTATCCGTCTGGCATCAGGCCATACCGTGGTATTCACGGTATCTGGTACTTTGGCCAACCCTATCCTCAACTCTTCCCCCCAGTAGTGTTTAAAACACGCACAGACATTGTACACGAGAGCTATAAGGGCCGCACCAAGCTGCTGGGCGACCTGCACCAGAGGAACTGCACTCTGCTGATCAACAACATCGGCCCAGAACACTCGGGAAGATACTATTTCCGCGCTGACCTCGGTGGAGCCAACATGTATACATATCCGGACTTCTCTGAGCTCAGAGTTCTTGGTAGGATACATGATCACAATGGCATGAAATGTAGTGATGAGCAAGAATCATTCAATAAATACTGAAACCATGTTGTAGATCAAATAAGAGCAAAGGTTTATTCATCTTTCAGCTTTAGCATCTTACATAATACAATCATTTATTACCAGGTTAGTTTACTTTGACAGGTCAATGTGAAGTTGATTTCATATAAAATACGTATGGCTGTTAGTATTTACTTTATGTTGACGTTTGCACTTTTATAAAATGATTTATGTGTGTATAAAAAATAAAATGCCTCTTTACTAACCTGAGCTTTCTCTTGCTGTTCACTAGATCAGCCCAACATCGATGTTCCAGAGGAGATCGTCAGTGATGAGAGTCTTGAGTTGACGTGTTATGCTCCTGACAATTGCCCTGACATGACGCCTGAGATCCAGTGGATGTACACGGACTACCTGCCTGACCCGGAGTTCTCTACTGACTACCAGGAAGACAGCAACACGGCAGTGCTCTCCAGCACACTCACCTTCACACCCAGACCAATGCACAATGGACAGCTGCTGGGCTGCAGGGTCTCCTACCCTAACACCACACTGGTCTATGAGAGGCTCATCTCTCTAGACATCAAGTGTAAGTAAAAAACACAACAGAAACACATCATACTATAGATTACAGTGCAGTTCAATCAATCAATCCGACTTCATGTACATAAACGCATGTGTAAAAGTGATTAAAAGTAAAAATGAAATGATCATCAACAAACTAGAGAACAATACAATCCCCTGTACCATAAAGTTAGCAGTTTTCTTTTTAAATCTCATAGTTTCTTCATAAAATGTTCAATTTTTATTGTTATAATTTTTAATATGTTGGACCAAACCAGACACACACACACACACACATGCCACACAGTGGCAACAGTCTCGACTTGTCCCAACTACCAGAACATCAGTACTGACCAGGAACAACCTGGATCTAAAAGGAAATATCAGGTAGAATGTGTTGCCATTAAATGTCCCTACGTGATGTGCTTCAGTGTAAGCGCTCATCCCTGGTGTTCATTTTAACAATAATCTGCAGAGACCTTTTATGTCCTTAAAAAGAGTTCCTGGTAATTAAAGTTTCCTTACACTTTGTTGTGGGAATGCTGGGTAATGTCTGTTAAAAGCTTGTCCACAACTTTCAAAAACTAACTTAGCTAAAGTACAACAAAATCAGAATATTTCATGTTTACAAAAATGATGAGGAGTTGAATTTCAAGCAGACCAAAATAAGGAGAAGGTTTATAGGATAAAATCAAAAGTAGGACTAACACGATCAATAATGTCTGAACCTCTCAGTGTAACATTCCAACACACAGAACTCAGAATACGTGTCATATTTTGATAAATGCTGATGTTTTTTGTGTTTTGTGCCTCCAGACGCTCCGCGCTCTGTGTGGGTCAACGTGTCCTCAGAAGTGATGGAGGGCAGATCTGTGGTGCTGCACTGTGAGGTGGAGAGTAACCCTCATTCTAGAATCTCATGGATGTTCGGTGACCAGGAGCTGATATGGGACGAGGCATCCAACATCTCACTCTCTCTGGATGATGTGATGCCTGCACAAGAAGGACTCTACACCTGTGTGGGCAACAACGGCTTCGGCATGATGAACACTTCACTTTATCTGGCTGTCAAGTGTAAGTCTCTGAGAGGATAGTGTTCCTAATAAAGTGAACGGTGTCAGTGTTGTGTTGCTGAAAGGTAAACGGTGTTTTACATCTTCACAAGTCTCATTATTCAATTTGATTCCAAACTTCCAGGTCAATGATTCAACCTGATTCTATGTCACAGCACATCAGCTCATCACCTATCAGCACTTTAATAGAAAGAGCTTGAGTTGTTCAGGGCGCTGAGTTCATGAAGCATGATCAAAAAGACTTGAGTATACCAACTGATAACGATGGATGATTTCATTTGTTTGTCTCTGTTAACACAGATCCTCCTCGCGAGCCCGTGGTAAACAACTCTATGACAGTAGTAGAGGGCACCTCACTCGCCCTGCACTGCAGCACCCAAGGCAGCCCTGCCCCAACCCTCACCTGGCTGAAAGATGGGGAGCTGATAGGCACCATCACTGCTGATGAGCTGTCCGTGCTGCAGATCATCGATATCACGCCGCAGGGGGACGGACAGTACCGCTGCCTGGCAGAGAACGAGCACGGTCGAGCCAGCAGCTCCTTTAACATCACTGTTGAATGTGAGTGCCGCAGTGTTCTGTATTACAACTCTGTGTACAACTATTTGTGTATAAATGCACCAAACATCATCTCCATATTTCATAATGCCCCCTATTATTCTATTATTATTAATAATAATATATATTATTCTATTATTGTAGATCAGAAAATAAGATGTTTTGACACGGTGCTCTGAGCTGTTCACACCCCTAAAGGACCTTTCATATACATCTCTAAAAAACAAACTAAAAAACAGGAAAAACCTATGAAGAAAAGAGATGTTTTTACATGTTTGATTCTTGTGTTTGAAACCCTGGAAGCTGCTGATATGACCAACCTCACTGAATAAATTAGCACAAATCTGTGAGCATCCTCCCATTCACCACCTGATTCAGAACCTTCAGAACCTTCAGGAGTTCAGAGTTTATTTCAAATGTGACACTTTGACCCCTTTCTTTGGCCAGGTGTGTCGTAACCGGCTCTAATCGCCTCGCCTCGATTGTGGTGCTAAACAAACAATGCCGCGGTGAAGGCGAGGCGAGTAATGGAGCCGGTGGAAATACGCCAGTTGTTACCATGTCACGCTCATGTGTCTGACATGCATTTCCATAGAAAAGGATATGTTGTATGAATGCACTGCACACTGCATCTTCATGGCCCCTCAGACAGGTGTCATTCTGAATGAGAGCGTCTGTCCATGTCTCAGCGTGGTTCCTACGTGACAGGATGTGACACCACATCAACTGAATTTCCCCGTTGTGGGATCAATGAAGTCTAAAAAACCTGAACTATCACTTTAACTCTGTTTCCTCCTTCAACAGACGCCCCAGTTCTTCTGGAGGAGTCCAAGTGTACAGTGATCAGAGAGGGTGTCCAGTGTGTCTGCATGGCCACAGGAAATCCTGAGCCCACCATCGAGTTCTACCTGCCTGACCTCAACATTACCATCAACGAATCAGACAGACGCTACAACTTCTACACACACATAGATGGATACACCTCCACCGGCATGATCAAATTACGGGAGAAGGGAGAGCGAGCTGACAGCGGCGGCCCTGCTGTCAACGTCCACTGTAGCATCTTCAACATGTACGGGCGAGAAAGCGTCCTTCTGGAACTTCAGCAGGAGAGTGAGTAGAAACCAAAACTCATTTCTTTGTTTGATTTAAGTGCAATCACAATTCTGTCCTGAGACTTTATTAGAATGATATTTTAAATCAAACCGCATCAGAATCAGAATCAGAATACTTTTATTATCCCAAAGGAAATTGTTTTGTTACAGTTGGTCCATATCAGACTCAGAAGTGCAAGTTGAAAATTAAAAATTAATAATTCAAAAGAAATTAAGAAATGAATGTAGTCCCAATTCCAGTTTCCTCCCATCTGACAAAGGCTGTGAGGGTCATTGGGGGAGTTGAAGCCTGACACAGCTGACACTGGATGAGAGACTGAACTCACACGATACAACCATTGAAACAACACACACACACACACACACACACACACACACACACACAATCCCCATTTTGCATGTTTTTGGACTGAAGGAGGAAAAACATCCGCAACTTCAATTCAACACAGTTCAATTTACTTTGTGTCCGCGTACATCATCTCATCTCTGTAGAGTCAGGCACAAACATTTAGAATATTATATATTATATTATTATATTACATTATTATAGAGAGAAGAGAAACTCAACAGAGCAAACACTGGACAGTGGAGAGAAAAAAACTCAATTTCAACAGAAGAAATCTCTGACTGAACGTCATTATTAACTGCTTTCATATGACACCATATCTTCCCTGTATTTATTTGACATTTTAATGACACCAGCTGGCATATTTGGCAGACGTGCTCTGAATTTGGAAACCTCTCTCGACTGCACTCTCCATCAATGTTTTTGCCGGACAAAATAAGTGCAAACTGAAACAGACGGCGTGATGATGCAGGTGATGTTTCCGTCTGATGAGAAACGGAGCCGTGATGCAGGGCTCAGGGACTGCACCGTGGTGAACCTCGTCTCACTCAGTGAGACAGTTCCATGGCTATTTTCCTGTGAGAATCCTGTATCAGAAACCGCTGACATACCTGAGGATGTCACTGGTGATGAGCAGGAAAGTTTAGTAGAACTGTCTTGTGATGAAACATTGAAGTCTGCTTTCAACAAACACTTGTCTTTTTTTTTGGATGCAGCAACGCGGGGAATATCCTGCACACTCAGATAAGGCTGTGTGCATTCTCTTTCCTTTAACAACAACATAGCTGTGTGAAAAAGGCTTCTCTGACCAGACACAGGAGCAGCATGGATGCTGAGCCTGACCTGAGCCTGAAGCTGTCATCAATGGAACCAGACTTTACTCATGTGTCTGTGGTTAAAAGTGAAATAATGCAGTTATTTGATTTTCATTTGCTGTGTGTGATTGTGCACGATGCCAGTTCTAGTGTTGTGCCTTTGCACACTGTGGCTGACAATGATCAAAATAAATAAATGACAGGCACGATGGGAATAAACCTGGTTCACCAGGAGCAACATGGGGTTAAATGTCTTGCCCAAGGACACATTTGTAGGCTAGTGGACCTTCCAGTTGAAAGGCGACTCGCTCCATGTGATGGACTGGTGACCATCTCCAAAAGATTCCAGCTTCATCCGTCCAATTTACAAATGGAGCTGCCCAAAACCTTCACCAAGAAGGTCAACCCACACATCACCTCCAGAGAGCTGCAGACCTCTTTGGCAGCATATGTGTCTACAATCAGGCAATCAAGAAAGTCTCTGCCAGTTTGAATTTTGACAGAGAGCACTTTGGACAAACCAGAGGCCTTCTGAAAATCCATAATGTAATTATTTGGCCACAATCACAGACGCCATGTTTGGAGAAACTACATATCAAGAAAAGAACCTCCTCCCAATAGTGAAGCATGGTGGTGGTCTAAGGTCTAAGGTCTGGGCCTTAGACTTAGACGACTCCATGTTTTCCAGGGAACAAATTCTTGTCCAGAACCCCAAGCATTCCAGCAAAACTACCAGGGAACGGCTTAAGAGAAAGAAGATTCACACTCTGGATGAGCCCAGTCAAGGCGGAGCCTGTTTGTGATTGACAGCGTTGCAGAACGATACATGACAACGGAACCTTTTCTGCCTCAGTTCTGTGTGGATTTTGTGATCAAGAAACAAACAGTTGATAATGAGCTGCTTGTTGTTGTGTGTTATTGTTATTATCGGCGATATCGCCCATTTTCATTTGTACATAAACACTGTATATGTATTAGAGCTTTATTTATTATTATGTTTATCTAAGAATATATGTATAATTAACTGAGCCTGAAATGAGCTTCCCCTGTTTCAAACACCAGCGACCGCCACTGTAAAGCATCTATTATTATTCTTTTTAATATTATTCTATTGTTATTGCTCAAATTTCTAAATTTCACCATGAAACTCATCCTGCAGTTTTGTGAAAAAACTCACAAATCCTACATGAAAACATGCAGTCTGACCAAGAATGGTGTACTAAGTCTTTTCTAAGCATTCTTCTTTCATTCTTGATTTTGATAATTGAGTACTTTATTAATATTGGTGAAAATGACGCAGATTTCACCGACACCTTGAACAATGACTACATTTCTTTTCTTCTCCTTTGCTCATTGATAATATGACCGTTTTTTTCTCCTTATGATTGCCTTTATTTACAGAAAAGTACATGATGGCAGTTATTGTTGGCACTATTGGAGGAGTGGCAGTCATAGCCTTCATCATTGCAGCAGTGAGATATGTTGGTCAGAACAACAAGAAGTAAGTAACATTATCACACTAACGTGAAGGCCAGTATGAGGCAGAAGTTAGTATTTTCCAAGGAAACACGTGAGCCTAGTCATCCATTCTAAAACACATTGGTGCTCATTGGACAGGAGTGTATGTGGGATGGAAGTCGAACCTTTTCTTCAAAATAATTTCAGTTGATCTCCATGACAACCCTTGGAAATCCTTGGAGGTCTACATAGGTTGCCTTTTGGAGTGGGTTAGCGCGCTGGACTAATCTAATATTTTGCAGGCACAATTCCCTGCCACTGATTCTGCTGCTGTATCCTTGACCTGCTTTGCTAAATACAACATAGGGATGCTTTCTTAACAAGGGTTCTTTATTTTTGCATCAATGTGAATTTGAACTCCCAAATTTGCAAGCTTTCTCCTCCAAATCCCCCTCGAAGAGGGCGTGAGCTCAGCAACTAAACCCATTAAATAACCATGTCACTCACAGCCACAATGGGCCCAGAGCGTAAACCTGACACAGCGTGTTGTTTTAAAATGGATGCCCAGGCTTGGCATGACCGAGTCTGATTATGTGACTCCGTCCCCCAGAGAGAATGGCAACCCTAGGCAGGAAGTGGTCCTGGAGAACCCAGCTTTGTCCTACAGCGCAGTCAAGAAGGACAAACAAAATCTGAGGAAGAAAGTGGTGAGACATGCCGATGTCATTGATTATGATTAATTAATGGAGGTTGGGTTGAATTACCATTCTTGTGCAGTGATAAACTATGAGACCCCGTTTCAACCTCTGGAAATTAGATCATGAAAGGAATCTCGCCCACAAGCAGTCTAGCTCTAACATAACATTTCCAGACACTGTTTTCTCTTGCTTTCATTGCTTCTCTGCATTTTCTGTCTCTTTTTCTCTCCCCTAACTCTTGCACAGCTTAAGACAGAGCTGTTGGGCTCAAAGTTTAACTCCATTCTAGAGGAGACTACGGTAAGGTACCTGAAGCCACCATTAAGAGTTGCAATTAAAAGCACAAGCCTTAGCAAGGCTTCCCCTGGCATATCTGCTTCTGTGCTCCGTACACTGCCATTTGCTTCCATAAGTACCTTCTGCATGGCCGCCTCATCGCTAACGCAAACTGCCAAACTAACAGGAAACATCTCAGTCCTCTTATCAGTATGTCAACAACTAGCAACCAGTAACAGCTTTCCTTAATGGTGCCTAACTGCAATGTTCTGCCATGTAAGGTGTGACATGTAATCTGTGCCACTGACTGGTCCTTCTATCTGCAGGGAGAAGACGGGGATTATCAACCTGTGGGCTCTATGGCAGGACTGGAGAAGCAAGAAATGAATTATGCTGTTCTGGAGTTTATCAGGGCCAGGCCCTGAGAAGGGGCCTCAGGGAGGGGGGAAGATGACAGCAACTGCAAGGAAATCAAAGCCTAATGAATCATAATCCGTCCCTGATCAGTCAGTTTTGGTGGCAAACACTGTATCACACACACAAACTGTGTGATCACAGCCCCACACACACACACACACACACACACTCCACCACTGAATTTCACTCTGCATGACGACATCTTCATTCTCATATCTTCAGATTTGTCAGATATAACTTATCACCTGATGCCAGTACTCCCCCTCACACTTCCCCTCTTCTACTGGACAGCCCTTTATACGTCACATGATGAAAAATGATTTACATTTGTAGCCTTAGTTGTAATGCATGGGCTCTAAAACAGTATTAACAGGTAGCCATGTTTTATGTTGCTTTTCCCGTGTTTGTCATTGTAATTGTTGCTGTTACTGTCAAATGATGGATATCTGAGCACTTGCCTCCATTTCACCACGTGCTGTGATATGACTGTTACTGTGTCTGCTGCCAGTCGAAGCATTGGGGCAAGTAACCATGCTTTTGTCCTCTTGTTTTTATGCATTTCTCGTGAATGAGAGTGAACCCCCTCCCCTCTTTTTTTATTTCATCCGAAGAATGTGGGAGATCGAAATAACATGTCTCAGAATCTTCTTTCTACATAATTGTATTTAATATATGCTGTGACTCAGTATCATCTCATAATAAATGAAAAAAGTCACCATCACTCTTGATAATACAGTAATTGAAAAGATCTGATCCACAGTTTCTTTTCAGCATTCAAATGTATACTTTCACGAGAGAGTGGTCAGTGTGTGTGCGTGTGTGTGTGTGTGTGTGTGTGTGTATGTGCACATGTGTGTGTGTGTGTGTGTGTGTGTTAGAGACAGACATGTGCTCATATGTGCTGAAAGTTCCGAGGACATTGATCCTGTGTGTTTGGGACGTTTGAGCATCACATGTTGAGCTTGTTTCTCATCAGATGTTTGAATGCTGAATAACCTGCTGCTTTTGCTATTCAAAGACATTAGATTAACCCATGATGTAAGTTCACTAATAGTCTAACTTTGTAATGATAGTGTCAATAATACAGTCTATTATAGTCTAAAATGGTGAATAGTGAATGGTAAACCTAAATATCCTGCACAAGTCTTGAAGTATTCAACCTAAACCACTTCAGCCTCTCTCACAGACCACTGTCTTAGACCCAGTCTTTTCATTCAGGGTAGTAACCTTGTTTCATTTTACATTTTTGTAAATGTCTCTGTGGTCCACACACACACACACACACAGTACTGTACGTAAGTATTGAAGATACGTATCCCACTCTCTAATGTAATGACGATAATACGTTGCTTTTCTCTGATGTCAGAGGGGAATGATGATGGTACTACACACAGCTAGTTTGAGCTTTTAAACACGGCACAAGACAGTTGTCTTTGAAAGCCTGATGGACCACTTCTGCCTTTTCTTTATTTTTAGGAATTGTCTCGGCAGATGTGTCAAAAATGATCTGGAGAAACAACATCTCTCACATCTGCTCTCACCGGTGTACACAAGACAGTTTTCCTGTGAGATTTAGAAATATTCCTGCAGTATTTTCTTTAATAATTCATTTATTATTGGAATTCATGATGTGGCTGTTGTCATTGTTTTTTCCATCATGTTCTTTTAAAAACCCTGTGATTGCATTTGTACTCTAATGGCTGTTATAAATATGCTCAGGTAAACATAAGCGTTCCGTTCACAGGTGTGACAACACTAACCCAGAGCCACGACTGTTGTTGAACATTACCTCCCACTGACGAGGGTTGATGTACGTCCCCTTTTGTTCACAGGGTCCACCCACTGACAGACTTACAGATGTTCTTACTCTTCACTCCTCTGTGTTGTGTCTTGTATATCACTTCACATGTGTTTCTCATAAAAGAGACACACTGCATCATTAACTGAAAAGATAATCCTAAAAAAGACGATGCATCGTTATTTAGTGCTATTAATAACCCCCCACCCATGACAGATGTTGTCAAACATGATTGACTTCACTTTGTTTAACATCAGAAATACCACTTTCTTGCATGCACTGAGGACCATGAAAGAAGTGGACAATAAAATCCCTGAAATACTTTGACGATGCACTGAGCGCAGCCTTATTTGAACTGATTATTGTCACTGAGGCAGCAGCCAAACTCTTATGCTTGTGGTAACTCCATGTGAGGTTGGAGTGTTCATAGGCTACAACATGAAAACAACAGAATGACACCATGAATGTCTACTAAATGAATCTCTCTGCCCGAACCCCAGGTTGAATAAACAATGACGATAAACAAAAGAAGATAAGGATATAACTTTATATACGACGATGATGTCACACCCAAACAGTCTGAGTTTGGAAAGTAAAAGGAGAAGACTTGAGATTTCAGCTTATCAGTGTCACACTGTATGGAACTAGAGCTTATGCATCGCAACTATTTCTTATATGAAGTTAAGTAAAGGGACCATTGTCAGAAGTCGCATCACTGTTATTGTTTTCTGTCTCACTGTTATTCTGCCTCTGTAGTCTGTGAAATCCAAACATCAAGACTCTCGCCACTGGAATAAATCTGACAGAAAAAGTCATAATTAAATATTAAATAAAGATTAAAATAGTCTTGAGTTCCACAAGGCTTGATAGCTGACTTTTTAAACCTTAGCTCGTCAAACAGTTTAGAGCTTAATTTCATTAAAGCTTAATTCAAGTGTCAACCAGCTATTTCATTTTAATTACGTTGTTCTGCTGACTTCATTTCTCAAATACTATATGCCCATAAGCATATGAACAAAGTCAACAGCCAGCTCCTGAATGCCTCATCGTGGCATTACTATTTTACTTTTTTATTTTATTTATTCATTATTAAGTAGAAATATGAAACAATTGATACCTAATCTGTTCGGAGTGTGCAGGTTTATGAGTAATATGATACATTTATGGTGATCAGAATGAGTAATATATGTATATATATATATATATATATATATATATATATATATATATATATATATATGTTATGTATATATAAATGGTCTGTGTTTATATAACACTCTCGATGACCACTCAAAGCTGCTTTACACTACAGTTTTACCATTCACCCATTCACACTCATTCATTCACACTTTCACACAGTGCATCTATGTGCAGTGCATTTTCTATCACTCATCTTTTAAACCCGTTCACACGCTGCCGGCACAGTTGTCAGGACCAACGGGGGATAAGTGTCTTTCTCAAGGACGGGAATCAAACCCACAACCTTCAGACGACATGCTCTATACACTATGTGTGTTTATATATCTATACAGTACGTACATATATATATAGTATATATGTATATGTATAGTATATATATATATATATATATACATATATTAGTGCTGTCAAGTGATTAAAATATTTAATCGTGATTAATTGCGATTAATCGCACATTTTTATCTATTCTAAATGTCCCTTGATTTCTTTTCTTCACATGATTTTTACTCATTTTAATGCTCTTATCAACATAGAAAAGTGGATCAGCTTTCTTTGTGCAGATGTTTTTTTATTGAGACAATATCTCTGTCACGCTGCATATTTTGAGTTATTCCTCTTATTGTGAGAGTCGCACAATAATAAGAGAGACTGTGTATCAGCCTGCAGTGTGTGAATAAAGAGCTTCAACGCAGACAGAGTCCCGTGGTTTAATGTGTTGTTACCGTAATGAGCTAATCCGAGCTAAGGGAGCTGGCAGTCTTCGGTGGTCTCCTTACTAAAGTTCGGGGGTCTGCCAGCTTGGTTGGTAACACCGCAGACATCATGACTTGGATGTGGGCCTGCATGGAGACGGAGAAGCACACAGCACTAAACGTGCTAATAACACTGACAGACAGCACTAACAAACATATATATATATATATATATATATATATATATTATTTTCAGGTCAGGGTTTAGCAGCGTCTGCATATCAGCACTCTTAGACAGTACCAGTTCTGCAAATGTATGCTTTTATAATATAAACAACTCTTTTACACTTAATGCAATGTTGTATACCTTCTTTTCCATGCAAACATAAATAAAGTCAAAACAATACACGGAACATTTTGTTATTGTCAGACAAACTATTTTCTTTGTTCTTTACACAACAGTTTTACTTAGCAAAGAAATAAGCATAATCCCAAAATGCACAGTGCTCGTGAATCCGTGTCCGTTGTGGGTTCGGAGGGAAATCTACAGAAAGAGGGTTGGACTTTTGAAATCACAATGGCCGTTTCTCAATACTCAAGTTAGCAAGTATGTACTTGCTTACTTGGGAAGTATATACTTGAGAAGTACGCTGGGAGTATATACTTGCCAAGTACGGGAGTACACAAGTATGTGGTTGTTCCTCAATACTCAAGTATGCAAGTATGTATGTATTGTTCTGTATTGTTTGAATGGTGGCTGGCGCCAAGTGCTGCAGCCTCATTAGCGCCACCTACGGTGTTGATAAATGAACATATGAAATACTTTTAATAAATGCATATATATGTTGTTATTATTTTTACATTTTAAATATTTAACTTCATTTATTAATTTATTTCTATTAATATATATAATACAATGTGGAAAATAGATATAGTACAGCATTGAGTAGTGTAGTGTAGTGTATATATATACGTGTACAAATATATACTATTCTACATATCTAATATTTAAATATTATATTTAAATACAGATACAATGACCGTACGACTTTAATATAAATCTAACATTCAAAGTTGAAATAAAATAAAATTAATAATATACAAACTTTCAAACTGTCAAAACGTTTCCATTAAAATCAAAATAACACGTCAACAACAAATCTATGGATCACACCGAGCATGTAATGACAGCGACATCTGAGCCAGCGGATCATTTCATCAGGACAGGCCGAGGTAACGCTGCTCTGTGCCGGGCACAGTGAGCGCCGAGCGCCCACAGAGGCGGAGCTGATCACCTCCGACAAACGTCGCTGCCAAACTATAAATACGTCATATCTTCATACACAAACCACATGTTTGAATTCTAAATGACTAATTTCCCGCCTCAAATGATCTTAAAACTTTGTTCAGGGACACAGAAAAATATTTATTTCAGATTTATATTTCTATTATCTGCTGCTATGCTCCGCCGAAATGTATTCTGGGATACATGGCCATCCCAAGTACGCTTAAGTCACCTCCGATGCATACTTGGTAAACATGGGCGGAGCGAGAACACTTCCGGGTTTGAGAACCGTCCTCGCTGTTCGCTTACTTGAGAATTGGAACAGCACTTGGACTGAGGCTGATGACGTTTTCACAAGTACGGGAGTACGCAAGTACGCACAAGTACGCACAAGTATGGATATTGAGAAACGGCCAATGTAGCCTGCTGTTTTTCCAGGATGTCCAACCTTACCTTTAACAAGAGGGTCCATCAACACGTATACATACTCACAAAACGAATAAACTCGTACAACATTAGAACTAGAACTGACAAAAGAAAAAGCACATGACCACAAGCGACAGTCATCTGAAACAGCAGTGAATTGAGAAACTTCCTGAAACTGCTATGACAGGAAGTTTCATGGCAGAAACAGAGAAGTCACTTCTTATGATAATCACAACAATACAGACAAAGGTACAAGACAATATTTCAATAATGCTTTAAAAACATTTGAATTGTTTCTTCACCTGTTTTTTTTGTTCACTTTTCCAGACTGAGAGAGAGGAAGGGGCGACTGAATTTATTTGTCAGAGTTAAAAGTTATTTCATAACTAAGGGATTTCTGAACATTCAGAACATCCTGTTTTAGGATGACAGTATCAACTGTGGAGTTTCCTTTGGTTCAGTTTCTGTATTTGTCATGTACAGCTTCACTGTGGAGGAAGAAGCAGCACAGACATGAGGATGTTTGTTCTCACGTGGGCAACTCTGCTTTTCTCTGGGACCAGCATTCATGCAGGTATTCACTTTTTATTGTATTTATTTGTTAAATGAAATGTTTGTAGAAAATAGTTTGATGTTTGTCTACATTACGTTTCCCTCTTCTAAACCTGCTCATCACACACGTAGATTCATCGTCCCTGCTTTCTTTTACCCTTTGTTTTAACAGGTGCTTCAGAGTGGGGACAGGAAACCTGTTCTGATGAATTTTGTGTCACTCTTGCTGAGAAGGAAATAACAGCAGTGGCCGGACTCTGTGTCGTGATCCCGTGTTATTTCACTACACCCGATACATTTCTACCCAACAATCTAGTTTGGTACAAATGTGAAGCCACTAAGCGGAGATGTGGTGATGCAGACACCATATTCCGCACTAACATGTTCAACAGAAAGATTCAGTCTGGGTTTAGGGGACGTGTGTCACTGCTGGAGCCCGACGTGAAGAACAACTGCACGATCATTATCAGTAACCTGAAAGAGTCCGATTCTGGCTCATATCAACTTAGGATAAATGGTTTCCTCAGTGGATACACGTTTCTTCCAAGGGCAACGGTTTCTGTTAAAGGTATGGTACCTTTATTTATGCAGTAACATCTCACGTTATTCACACCCATGTGCTGTTTTTCTATCACACATCTCTCACACATCACAACCTTAGGGGCAATTTGGGGTTCCATATCTTCCCCAACGACACTTTAGCACACCAGCATCAAACTAGCAACCCTCGGGTTAGATGACAATCTGCTCTGTCTTTCTTTATCTTGATCTACAGCAGATACAACAAACATTGACATTTATCAGCCATTTGAGAAACTACAAAATACAAAAATATAAAGGTTGATATTTTATTTTAAATGTAAGTACATTTCACCAGATTCCATGAGTGGAATGTTGTTTTATTGCAGGTCTGAGTCAGAGGCCCACAGTGAGGATTTCTGATCTGAAAGTGGGACAGTTGACCTACGTGTCTTGCACTGCTCCCAGTCTCTGCTTGGAATCGGATCCTGAAATCACCTGGATTTGGAGTGGAGCAGGGAAAAATGAAACCCACATCACAGGGAACAGCACAGCTTTCAAGTTTGAAAACCAGAGACACAGTTCAACTCTAACGTTCCACCCTTCAGCGGAACATCACGGCACCAACATCACCTGTAAGATCAACTTCAGAGGAGACGTGACGACAGAGGAGACTGTGACTTTGATGGTGACCTGTAAGTAGCACATGTGGTTCTTCACCCGCACATCTAACCACAAGTGCTTGAAGGAAGTCTGTGTTCAGATACACACTCATTCTCATTTCTCAGAACATATTGATGTTTTTAATCAGTCCAGCTGTACACAAGTGTCAGATGTCATTGTGTTTTTGTGTTTGAATGACAGGTATTAAGAGAGGAAACATAGTCAAGAGTAACAGTGAATCAAAGATCAAGAGTTAGCACAATAGCTAATTTTCATCCGTTGTCCTAAGGCAGGTTAGTACAGAAGACATTCAACAGGACATGATACAAAAGAATATATAAATCTCAAGACATTACACATTACAAGTAAACCATAGACACAGACCATAGACAAGTTACATGAAGGTTAAGATTAAAACTTTTGGAAGGAAAAGAAAAAAGAAAAGTGAATAATCTAACTGTGAGTGCATGTCTGGTTAGTTTTCAACCATTGTTTCAGAGCAATTTTAAACTTTGAATAGGTGTCACAGTTTCTGATATGGGCTGGTAGCCTGTTCCATGACTGTGTGCCTCTGATAGAACCCACCATTTGGCCAAATTTAGTCCTACGCCTTTGTACGTTGCAGTCCCCTCTGGTCAATGCTCTGGTGTTTATTCGACTGCTATTTTTTTTACTTATAAAATCCATCAAGGGAGGAGGAGCAAGTTTATTTAAAACTCTAAAGATGAGGCAAGCATCCATGAATATCTGATAATTATCAAAATCCAAAATGTTATACTTACTTAAGATGTTACAATAATGATACTGTAGAGGCTTTCTGTCCATGTTCATTAATATTAATTAATATTGTGGCGGTGGAAACAAATGGATGAACAGATTAACTCTTAATTGTGCAGAGGACAGATTTGTGACCACATTTGTCCTCAAACCTCTTCTGAAGTTTTATGATCGAATGTGTTACAAATGAAACCTTTGGCATCACTACTTTATGCTCGTCACCTTGTTTTTAATGAAGCAAATGAGCATTATGGTTCATGTATTGTTGTCGAGTGCCAGATGCTAATGCTGTCCCCCTGAAGAATCTGAACTCCCATTTTCAAGACTTGAAAAGACGAGTTTATCATCAAGACTATTTGGTCAGCACAATGTTGAGGTTTGGCTAAAGGAAGTTCACAGATTGGACAATACTATGCTGTATCATCTGTTTTCCTGTATTTCTGTAAATCTTTGAGGCTGAAATTCCCCCTTACATTCAAATGGCCTCATCTTTTTCAAATATGTTCAGATTTCCGTGTGTTAGACATTGATGGAAAGCTTAGAAATCACACTTTCATAACTCAAAATGTCCCTCGGCCCACTTGTTGCTGGTTTTGCCAAATGTTTGTTAACATTACAAATAAAGCCAGGAGTTGGTTCATGTTCTAGCAGTATGTAGATAATCAATCAGTCAATTCAAGTGTTTGTTCACAAAGTTGTGACTGCTGTGGAATAATGTTCTCAGCTCAGGGTCCCAGGAGATTGTCTGCTTTGTCATGTGACACCTACTGCACGTCTGTGCGTCCTGCAACAGGGTTTCCTCCTCTGTGGCTCTTCCCGAGGTTTCTCCAGTACAAGGGCTTTTGTGCAGGACACATGCTGTCACTGTGCAGACTGTAAAGCCCTTCCAGGCAAATTGTGGGCTATATGAATAAATGCCTTCTCTGTTGCGACACCCCTGCATTTAAGGGGTGTTTAAAGGGAAAGAATTTTGTGAGATTTTAGTTTCAGGGCTGTGACAATAAGAGGAAACCTTCCCTCCCGCGACATCCAGTCAGAACTTCCCTAAATGTGTTTATGAAGTGACATAGAGAGGAGGGAGGTAGACGATAATGGCAGCAACATACATGAAGTTACATGAAAGTTATCATTGACAGCTGAGGAATTCAGTGATGCTGATGTAAAACTGTGTTTTTGTACCTCAGATGTGAAGGAAGTTCAAATCACTAAGACTGCAAGTGTGAAGGAGGGTCAGACTCTGAACCTTACATGCAGTGTTGAAAGTTTCCCTCCATCACTCATCTTGTGGACTAAATTTTCTGGCTATGACATTCAAAATGGAACAGAAAATAATGAGCAAAAGGATGCTGAACTCCTTAAGGTGGAGGAAAGTGGAACTGCTACTCTTTCCATCGCAAACGTAACTGCAGAAGATTCTGGACTGTACATATGCAAAGTAAAACATCTGAATGACACCCTAAAGAAACATGTCAACGTAACAGTAATCTGTAAGTACTCTGTCTGATTATATGTTTTTAGATAGAGTGAATTATTCTCTAAACAAAGCTTTGTGACACCTCCCAGCCAAATGTACATATTCAGAACAATAATGTGTTTGTTAAATTCTTAAGATTGTAGATGTTTTAAAACACAATGTATCAGTCAAGATGATATAATACTGTATTAGTCCCACTATGAACGGATGTTTGTCTCCATGTGACCCTGTGATGGACTGCCCACCTGTCCAGGGTGTGACTCCGCCTTTAGCCCTAGTCCCACTATGGTGGGAAATTGCCTGGTAGAGCGCAGCACATTGTAATATACAGTATATAAACAAGGACACACAGTATAATGGTTGCATATCTGTGACATATGTATGTGTACATTTATTTTGAATTCAAATAATTATGAGTGATTTGTTTGACAGATGTGAGAGAACCTTGGATCACTGGAGATACGACTGTGAAGGAGGGAGATGTTCTGAATCTCACGTGCAGCACTGACAGTTTCCCCCCATCTCTTATCTCATGGACTAAGCTTGGCTTCCCTGGAACTAACCTGCACACTGACACTGGATCAGCCACGCTCATCATCCCTAATGTGACAGCAGAGCATTCTGGTCGTTACGTCTGTTCAACAAAACACTTAGACACAGCCATGACTATAAATGCTGATGTAACTGTGACTTGTAAGTAAACAGAACAAGTATTTCTGAAGATGAAGTTTTAACATTTAACATATTCCTCATCATTTTGTTGATTTTGTTCGTGCTCATGTGCTTACAGGGTTTTCAAAGATCTTAAAAACCTCAGGATGTAAGGCTGAGTTGGATGTACTAACCTGTGTGTGTATCAGTGAGGGCTTACCTTTACCTGCTATCACATGGCCGCTGTTGAGAAACTATACAGAGTATTCAACCACTGTCACTGTGTCAAACCACATGGTCAACAGCACCCTGATCCTGACTGTGAAAGGCCACCAAAATATTTCTGTTGAGTGTGTCAGTAGCAATGAAAATGGGGAAGCAAGAGAAAACCTCAACATCTGCATAAACCCATCAGACAAAGACGGTATGTTTTTTCACGTACAACACGTTTGCGACATTATTACAGAGCTCTGTGACCGAAGCTTTTAGTGCCACTGAAAATCAATACTTTATAGCCTGAGGTATTTTATGTACATACAGCTAACTCTTTATGTTCCACTTTTTTCATTTTCATTGTTCACTTGATTACAGATCAGTTAATGACAGTTTTCAAAAAGTTTCCATGCTGGCTGGAAACCATCGTTGCCTTTTTGACTGGCATCCTTCTCTGCGCAACCATTTCCTGTTTGGTACAAAGATGCCACAGGTAAATATCAATCACACAAGTGTATTTTCAAGTGTTGTTCATGTTGATTTAAATACATTGAAAATATAATTTTATTTATTCTTTCTTTTAGAAAAAAACAGCAGAGCAGCAGATTTAATCTTGATGAGACTCTGGAGATGGTGACCAATCAAGAGGATCCACTGGTATTTATGTTTAGATTTGCCCTTGGGGCCTCTGACCCACCAGATTGAGACTGACAGACACACATTATACATGTGAACAATGGCCAGAGGCGGTCTATCCATCCCATAATGGCACTTGACATTTCATGTATCTGTCTGTTATTTTTAAACACATTTAATCACTCAATAAGGAACAGACATGTAGGCGATATGAAAGAAAATGATTGTATCAAGTAACACATTGACCATATATCATCAGACTAAGAAAGCTTGTCAAAATGAAACAACTGCGCAGCCATATTAACATTTTAATTTACAGCCATTTTAAACATGACAAAGTCTTAACAGCTTATGTCAGTCAACTTAACTTCAATGATCTGCCTTCATCAAACTCAATTCAATTCATTTCACATCATGAAAGAAGCCTGCAGCGCCATGGAACTTCCAGACTTGAGTTAAAATACTGTCATAACCATGTTGACCTTATATTGATCGCTTCCCATTTTAATGCTATGTGCTATGAAAGCACATATAATGATCTTTATAATTATCTCAATGGTTATGTTAAATAAAATAAAAAACATCTAACTTTTGTTTGATTTTAGAAGTTGAACAATGGTTCTGACTTAAGATTAAAAATGGTTGACAACAATGTCAAAATCACATCATTATTCTACTCATTTGTTGGACTTCATCTGCCTATAATTGTAACCGTACTTTACCTTACAGACATATGATGGCCAGGCACAAGAACATCATCAGATGCACAGCCAGGAGGAAGTTGAATATGAATGTGTGGTAAGGAGGGCCCTCCAACCCAGTGGTGAACCAACAAATGTGGAGTATGCCAACATTGATTTTTCACTGTTGAAGAGAAAAACTGCAAGGGATGCAGCAAAAAACCAAGAGACCACAGAGACAGAGTATAGTGAAATAAAACAAGTTACAAAGCACAGAGAAGACGATGGAAAGGAACATGAGCTGTTGGAGGGCAAAGAGGCTGTCATGGAGGAAGATGGGGAGACAAAGAAAATCCCAGATGAAGGTGAAGGGGAGGACATGGCAGTATACTCTGCTGTCAAGGATACAATGGCTGAAATGTGAGGATTGTGTTGTATTTTGGACAAAGTTTGATTGCAGTCATGAATTTGAATATAAACTCACATATAAACAGAATTGACATTTTGCACTGTTCAAAATGCAAAAAGAAGAAATGCGAGTGAGACCAAAAAAAATTGAGTACATAACATAAACTGAAATAGGCTGTTCATCAGCTGATAAAAAGTTTAAGACCACAGCCTTTAAAAGCCTAAATCTTTGCAAAAATGTGGATTCAGTGTCTTTTTCTGTCAGGTATCCACACTGTCGTGACCTCCCAATGGCAAAGGCAAAAAAAGCTTTCTCTCTTTGAATTGCATCAGCAAGGCCACTGCTGCTGAGGTTGGACGTTTGTTTTGAAATTGAAAATGTCAGTTTTAATTTCAGTGTTTCTCAAACTGCCTGCGACATGTATGTGTTGTTTTCAATATCAAGTCAACTAGTTCATTTTAGGAGGTTGTTATTTGTGAACTGGTGAAGTTGCCATATTGTTTTGGGGCTATTTTGAGTTAGGTGGTCTGTGGTCCTTGGTCTGCTTTAGATGTATTTACCTTCATTTTATTTACCTGCATTAATTATTAATGTGATTACATGTGGTCCAGTGTTATTTTAATTCGGATGATGTCATGATGACCGATGATTGTATTTGATAAAAACAAAAATAAAGTTAATATTTAATATTGTATGGAATTAAATTTCTGTCAATATTTTCAAACACTTTTTAAGATTCAAATATAACATTGATTTAATCTTTCAAAAATATTGTTCATTATTGTTTAAAAATACACTTGATACCGTGATTTAGCGCCTGTTGCACGAAACTAGGATAAGGGATTGAGTCGGGCTATGTTGCTTATCCTGGCTGAACTTAGCTTCAAATCAGTTGCACGAAAGCAATGGTGCATACATTACCATGGCAATTTATTCTTTGCGGTAAATCTGGTCCAGACCAGGCTAAAAAACAGGATATGTTAATCCCGCTGCTCAATCTGTCCAGTCAGTTGTTAATCTGATCAGAAATAAACGTGTTCTCCACGTTATTCATGGAGTTTGCAGTAAACTCTTTTTTGTTGTTTGCTTGTTTTGTTTTTTAGATTAAACTGCGATGCGAGGTAACTATTTAAATTACAAATATGATGATGTCAGTGGATTTATTATTTTCCTCTTTTTTAAGTTTTATTTGTAGGATACGTCTGCTTCTGTTTTACATGGAATTCCAATGTATCCAACCTCAGTTTACAGTATAGCATAGTATAGAACAGAACAGTACAGAACAGAACAGGTGACTGTTGCAAATTGTTCAAGAAAAAGAGGAAATCTGGGAGAAAACTATAGTTGTACCGTGTCCTCATTGCTCCTCTCTTACGTGATTAATACAGATGACAACTTTGTTACTGTGGTCTTCATCCTTAGGACCCATAACACAAAGATTTAACATACGTTGTATTTCTTAAATTATTTCTGAAGCAACCTTATATAAATTTCCAGATAATATTGTAATACTGAAATGCTGCACTATGACCAACAGAGGGCGGTGTGGCATAATCAGTGGTGTAAAAAGCTGCCTGTGGTTTGCAGTTGGTCCAGTGGTGAACTGGGCAATGTGGCTGAAAATCATATCACAATATAACTACTTCATATCGATCAAGATTGATAATTATTGAACATTTTTCATGACCTATTAAAAATGAATAATTAAAAAAATATATACTCATAATAAACTTTCCTCTTATTTTAATCACTACAGTTATCAGTCAGACCACACAGAGGAAAATAGTCATGTCAAGCACATTCATGAGATCTTTAAAACCAAACTATGCTGACTGAAAGGATTTCCTGGGCTCTGTGATAAGTCACTGTCTCAGTTATGTCTTTGTAATGTTTCGATTTTTTATCATACGGCACTGTTGGGGAGAACCTCCACCCTCTGTGTAGCTTCACATGTAGCGGCAGATGATGTTGATGGCCGTGCCGTGCAGCGTGTCTAGTCCAGTGGGTGTGAGTGACAAAGATGGTCAAATAAGTTTGTTGATAATAAGTAATAAGCTCTTGCCGTTTGTGTTTCTAGGCGACATTGGACACGAGAGAGGATGAGGCGACCAAACTTGACTGTTCAGTGATTGGACGTTTGATTGCCACTCCAGAGGCTCTGACCACTCTACAGGTTGTAAGCATGGTAGCAACTTGGTTACGAGGGAGGGGCTGAGTTTGTTCATGCACCCAAACCTGCTTTGTCTATTTTTTATAGCGCTTTTTTGTTTCCTAAGGAAGTTTTTTTCTATTGATATTGTGATACATATTGTTATCGGATCGGATTTTGTGATGTGGGTCACAACTCTCATTTGACATTTGGTCTGTCTAAATATATAAGATTGTGTCCCCCATTAAAGAGGACACAGCTCTCTCCCCTCTCTTTCTCTGTCTCTCAAAACTGCCTTGATCGTTCAGATCGTAACTTTGTGATATGATGTACTCACAGACAAGCACATCGCACCCTAGACCAGTCATGACCACAGAGTTAGTGCTATTTCAAGGAAATGCTGAGTTATAAAATGTGAGGACAAGGTCAATGTGAGGAGCTAGTCAAAAACAACGCTTTTTTGTATTGTTAAAAAAAATGTTGTATTGTATTCCTCAACAATACAACCCCATTATTTTCCTGTATTCATGGCACTTTACCGAGGACTTGTTTTGTTTCATTCACAGACGACTGTTTCATAACTGATGAGTCTGTTCAAGCAAAATCAATTGTTTTGTCACCTCATTTTTTTTTCGTGCACTCAAATGATCAGAGACAGTTTTTCACCAAGTAAATGAACTGTTCACAGATATGGAAAATAAAAAAGTGAGAAGAATTTCAAGAATACTCTAGTTGTAGCACACCTTCACTGCATCATGGTGAAGATTGAAAAATAGGTCTATTTATCATTTTATTATTTATCAATTTTATTTTGTTTGGACAGAAACGATTATTAAATTGGGTTTTCTGAACCCTTGCCACGACCCATGATGGCTTTCTTTGTGTTCCTCTCTGGTCTCACAAGGATTATATAACATTTTGGTCCAAACAGCGCCACCAAGATGCCAAAACTGGAGGCTAGGATGGCAAATACCTCCACTGCATCTGCATATTTGCCTGGCGAGTTGATGTAAGCAGGGATAAAGGCCACCCACACTGCACAGAAGATCAGCATGCTGAAAGTGATGAGTTTGGCCTCATTGAAGCTGTCCGGAAGATTCCTTGCTAAAAAGGCTAACAAACAACTGAGGATGGCCAGTAAACCAATATAACCAAGTAAAACTGCAAAACCAACTGTGGACCCAACTACACACTCATAAACTATCTTGTCATTGTAATACTGGGTGTTTTTATAAGGCATTGGTGAAGCAGAGACAAGCCAGACAGTGCAGATTGCTGCTTGAATAGAAGTCAGAACCAGAACTGTCCCTCTCTGCTGCACAGCACCAAACCACTTCAGACTGGACTCACCTCCCGGTTTGGAGGCCCTGAACACAGCCAGAACCACCATGGTTTTCACCAGGATACATGAGACACAAAGCACAAAGCTGATGCCAAATGCTGCATGTCTTAGTTGACAGGTCCAAGGTCTGGGTCGTCCAATGAAGAGCAATGAACACAAGAAACACAATTTAAGTGAAACCAAGAGAAGAAAGCTGAGTTCTGAATTGTTGGCACGAACTATAGGTGTGCTGTGATGATGGATGAAGATGCCCAGAACAACAATGCAGATAAACGTGCCCAACAGTGAGGTGAATGTCAAGCAGATCCCCAGAGGTTCATAATAGGAGAGGTACTCTGTTTGCTTAGGAACACAGTGGTCACGCTGCAGGCTGGACCAGAAATCTTCTGGACAACTGGTGCACTCCATGGAGTCTGAGAAAAGAGGGAACGTGATGAGATACATGTTTGTATAACATCTCTGAACTGTGGCATTTAAAACTGTAACACCCACCAGTCATATTGCTGATCTTTCCCTCAGAACAAGGGACACAGTCAAAACAACACTCCGGTTCCCCCCTCTTTCTGGCCATGCGGGTACCTGGAGGACAGCTCTCACTGCACACTGACCGAGGAGGCTGTGTGGAGAAAGATCTATATCTGTTAGACTCATGTATAATTAGAAAAGCAAAAACATAGTATAGTCTCACAAAGTGATAATTAACCTGTTTGGATTCAAAGTTCCAGAAGATTTTGTCTTCATCCAGTGTGAGTTCTTCAGCTTTGAAGGCTGACCTTTGAACCTCACCCACTCTCTGAACTTTAGTTCTTCCATCAGGGAGCCACACCCAGTTCATGATGTCGTATACAGGTATGGCATCACCATTCTCATCAAATGACACTTGATGACCAAATGTTGTGGTGAAGTTGACTTTTTCCAAGTAATATATCATCTATGACAATCCAGATTAGTGACAAAAGGAAACTGAAAGGATTACTGAAAGGATCTATTATTCTTTACATTCCACAAGAAATATAAAAGGTTTATTTGAAATTAAGATTCAAGTGTAAAGTGATATCTCACCTGCCATGGCTCCAGTTTTTGTAAATGAGCACAGGTGTTGTTGCTGAATGGTCCTCTCCCTGGTTCACACTGCAGCATGTCGTCAAGAGCATACGCCAGAGCGTACACAGACTTATAGACATTATAGTCTATCCTGAGGTCTGAAATGTCCAAGAACTCACTCTCCACATCCTCTATAGCTTCCTGTCCAGTGCATAATTCTCCTCCAGCTTCTGCCCAACCTGCTGGTGGTGGTTCAAATCTACATCGAAAAGTGTTTTCCCAAAACTGATTCACCTGTAATGCAGTTCATTTTAAAATCAATTCCAATATATTATTCCTACAAATACCAAATCAGAAATACATTCTCACCATGTACTTCTCCTGGGTGGTGTTGTGATGTAAGTCAGGTCGTATTTGTAACAGGAAATCACGAAGCTCTGGTATTTCTCCTCGACGGATGGCAATGCCCAGTGTTCCACCCAGATACGGCATGAGGTCAGGCGTTTGGAGCACAGCAACTGACGTCCAGTCTACACTGGCAATCCACTGCAGGCCTGTCACATTCTGCCTTACCACCTGAATGTTGCATTATAACATGTATATAAGTCATACTTTCACACCAGTAAAGTGTACTCTAGTTTCCACAGTAGATACACAAACCTGGGTTTTATTTGTCCTAGTAAGTAAGCTTCCTCTAAGACCCTCCTAACAAAAGCTTAAAAAAACAGACATAATAATACTAGAGTCTGACAGACATTAAGTGTATGTGTGGTTATATGAAGTTACAGTTCAACAGCTGACTGTTGCTTGTGCCTATGCACAGAACAGCTGTTCAGTACCTACCCATTTTGGAGTCCCTGGAAAGGGTGCTAGAAAAAGTGCTCCTGCTAGGGATTTTCTCATTCTGCTGGGGAACTTCAATGCTCATGTGGGGAATGACAGTGAGACCTGGAGGGGTGTGATTGGGAGGAACGGCCCCCCAATCTAAACCCGAGTTGTGCTTTGTTGTTGGACTTCTGTGCTTGCCATGGATTGTCAATAATGAACACCATGTTCAAGCATAGGGGTGTCCATATGTGCACTGGGCACCAGGATACCCTTGGCCGCAAGTCGATGATCGGCTTTGTAGCCATGTTGTTGAACCTGCGGCCACATGATTCTGGTGAAGAGAGGTGCCTGTTGTGGCAGTAACCCCTGAACTTGTTGGTGGACTCCCGTGATAAGGGATTCAAACTGAAGAAGGAGTCCTATCTGCCTTTTTGGCCTGTGGGACTCCAGAGGCAGCTGATAGGTACTGGCAGGCCAAGGGGAATACGGCTTCAATGGTCCCTAATGCAAAAACTTGGATGTGAAAGGAGTTTGGTGAGACCATGTTAAACAATTCCCGGTCAGCTTTGAGGAGATTCTGGTCAGCAATCCGGTGACTCAGGAGGGGGAAGCAGTGCACCGTCAAGTGGAGATGGGGTGGACCAGCTTTACACTCTTGCCAGCGTCCTGGAGAGTGCATGGGAGTTCAACTACATGTGCTTTGTGGAACTGAAGAAGGTGTTCAATTGTGTCCCTCGGGGAGTCCTGTGGGGAGTGCTCTGGGAGTATGGGGTACCGGTTTGGTGGGCTCAGGATTGGGTCTGCTGTGGTCCTGTTTGCTTCATCAGGCTGTGATCTTCAACTCTCACTGGAGCAGTTTGCAGCCGGGTGTGAAACGGCTGGAATGAGAATCAGCACCTCCAGCCGAGACCATGGTCCTCAGCCTGAAGAGGGTGGACTGCCCTCTCTGGGTCGGGAGTGAGACGCTGCCCCAAATGGAGGAGTTTAAGTATCCGGGGTAACAGGTGAGGGAAGAATAGAGCGAGAGGGCAACAGACCTGCACCTGCAGTAATGTGGGCTCTACATCAGTCTGTCGTGGTGAAGAAGGAGCTGAGCCTGAAGGCAAAGCTCTCAATTTACCAGCCTACTGACATTTACTCAGTTATATGTCACTATCAATTGAATAAGTGTATCTTATGTGTAACATATTTGGTATTTGGTAACATACCAAACACCTGTTAATTTGATTACTAATAGAGTCAACATTTGACTTTACAAATAAAGTTTATTTTCTTTCTTTTTTTTTACAATTGTCTTTTATTTTTATTTTAATCCTTTAAATGGTAAATGTATTTATATAGCACTTTTCTAGTCTTAGTGACCACTCAAAGCTGCTTTACACTACAGTTTTTGCCTTTTGCCATTCACTCACACTTTCTTACAGCGCATCTATGTGCAAGTATGTTCAATCACTCATCCTTCATACCCATTCACACACTGCTGGAACAATGCCGAAGACAAATTCTTTTCTATTCTATATTTGAACAAAAACCTCACTTCAAAGTTTAAAAGAAATTACCAGAAATTCTTTCTGGTAAGAACGTTACAGAAACAGCATGCAGACAATATGGTCATTGTGAATTACTTATCATAATTACTATTAACAGCTATATACACCACATTTGAATTAAGAAAAACTATCTACTTACTCTGTCATAAGATCAAAACATACAGTGAACATCAGACATAACTAATGAGAAGTGCAATTTCTAGGCTAAATGCAAATGAAAATATCACTGTTTCAGTTTTCCTACATGTTAATATTGAGAAAGAAAATGTTTATCATTACATTTTCTTTAATTCTTTCTCCTAAAAAGAACCAATAAGAGAACCATTAAAGCCCAGAATCAATAAGCAGTGTCAAAAAAAGTTGTAGTAAAATTCAGATCTTTATGATACCCATCATTACCACATATTTAACATGGCTCTAAACAAAGAACACAGGATGATGCTGTTTCTTTCCATGTTATATAATTATATACATTATTGTGCATGAGTTAGGCTGACCTAACACTAGCTCAATTTTGCTGTTCCCTACATTTGTCTCTCCATAAAATGGATGACATATACTTTTACTTTACTTTTGTAGCTGAACTAAGAAACATCACAGCAGCAACGTTATCAAGGTAGATACCTCTCCCAGTAGTTGGATCACATGACTCTCATGTGCAAACACAATCACCACTCGAGCTGTAGATTTCCTCATCACATCCACTATTCTCCTGAGTTCAGCAGGGTCGTCACCCCAGGGCAAAATCTCTGTGTAAGCCAAACAACCTCCACCCACTGGACCCATATCAGAGTGAAAGATCCGGGCACCGTGGATTCCATAATCATCATTACTGATGAGCAGACCTGCCCAAGTCCATCCAAAGCGTTTTAGAATCTGAATCATAGCACGAACCTATGTGGACACAGAGCAGAGGGATTAGTGCACAGGCTGGAATCCTCTTTCACTAGAAATCATGCTAAACTGGTTCATCAAAGACTCATGTTTAATCACTGTTGTTAAGTTTTTATATATCTGACACCACACAACTCTGGAAGAAGACATCTTGTATCTCAATGGGACCTCCCTGGCTAAATTAAGGATAAATAAAAAAAAAGAAAAAATAGACACATTACATGACTAGTGATACAAAAAAGGGTATATTTTACACTGCAGTGTATATACACACAGGACTATTCTAATGCATGATTTATTGAATGTGTTTGATTTTGTAGATTCAGTTTCACCTGAAAAGTATCATTTGGGATCGTCCTAAAGAAAGATGGGAACTTTTGTCGGTCACCCAGGCAGGTACATGTGGCAAAATAACTCACCTGCAAAAGACAAAAAAATGATTTATTCAAACATTTCAAAGTGATTTACTCATAACTCATTTCTAAAATTCAAATTAAATCACAGTTTTTGAGTTGAACTTACCAGAGGCACTTTGTACAAACCTAAGACCGTGGATATGGAAATAGTATTTGTAGAGGTATAATCACCCACAACCCCTAGGACTGGAGGAGGTCCCACACAGTTCTCCTCTAATGTAACTTGCTCCTCTTGACCACTGACTAAGGACAGTGCTGCACGGAATCCAATTCGTAGTTGGAGACAGTTATCATACAGACTGTATCCCAGAGTCACATTGGGCAGCAGATCAGAGTTTCTGTTGATCTCATCAATAGCAAAGGCCATGGTCTGAGCCTTTCTGAATCCTGTAGCATCAAAACTAACAACATGACACAAGTGTTTACTCCAAAATAAAATACATAACGATGTAACTGTGCAAAGCTACAACAACATATTATGAATTCAGTCTGATGAATACTTCAATCATAATAACAAAATGTACATATGCAGTACAGTCTACCAGTTGACTTTCATCTGCTTTGTTGTGTTTCTGTGACACACTCACCCAAAGCAATCAGGCTGTTGTGGCTCTGAGGTAAAAGACAGGTCAGGTTCGGCAGCAAAGAAGTGGAGTTTGAAAAGTCCACCAAGAATCACATCTCCCGTCTTGTGCATTCCATTTAAATGAAACCGTTCCTGCAATTCACAAGAGGAGGAATAAAGAGAGGAAAAGCAGGAGAACAACATTTGTAAGAGGAGGCTGGTGTCTAAAACACTTCTCATGACTCTCCTCTGGCTCATCCCCTAAACTGGCTGCAGTCTTATCACACTATCACCACATTTTATTGATTAGCAGGCGCCCGTGTCTAATCTTGTAACACCACCCATCAGTGCAGAGGAGGAAGGGAAGCTGCAGGGGCAGGGCCCAAAATAAATCTGATCTGACATTTAATTGTACAAAATGAAATTGTAGATATTATTATTAATGTTTGATTTTGTATATATATATATATATATATATATATATATATATATATATATATATATATATATATATATATATATACATATATTCAGAATTACTACTGTGTAGATCATGTTATTACTTAATACCCGCATCCTTATTTTGCTTATTATCAGAATTTTTATTAAATTTTTTTTTAAGATTTTTATTGGTATTTTTTAAAACATAATAATAGTTGAAAGTCATGTCACCGTTCATTCCTGTGAAGCTGCTCCCCAGCACACGCTGTTTTTCCGTTAACTGGATGTTTATTTGACATCATCAAACTTATGTAATGTTATGTAATAACACAATTGTAATATTTCTACAACAGTTTTATAGCTTTCACATACCTCAGGGGTTTTATACATAATTATAATTATTATTAAAAAGGTACTTTTGAAATCATTTTACAAAAACAATTCCAGTGCATACAGACAAAAGTATTTGACCACACCTGTTATATATTTGAATTCTCAGCTGCTTATCTCCAGTGAAGGACAATCTTAACACTTCAGCATACCAAGACATTTTGGACAATGCTATGCTTCCAACATTGTGTTTGAGGAAGGACTGTTTTCTATTCCAACATGACTGTGCCCCAGTGCACAGAGCAAGGACTATAAAGACATAGTTTGATGTGGAATAACTTAAATGACTTGACTTAAACACCAGCACCTTTTGGATGAACTGGAACAGAAATTGCGAGCCACGCCTTCTCGTCCAACATCAGTGCCTGACCACATAAATGTGCTTCAGAATAAATGGACACAGATTCTTATAGAAACGCTCCATTACCTTGAGGAAAATCTTCCAAGAAGTGTGGAAGCTATTATTGTTTCAAAAGCGGGGACCAACTCCTCCTTAAAGTACTGAATACAGTACCCCCCAGACCGATGGGGACCAGATCCCCCACATCCAACTAAGCCCCCAGGCCACCATAGCTGCCCCCACCCAGACCTCCAACCCCAATATAGCTGAGGAGCAAACAGGAGTTGGGCACCCGAGAGAGCACTCACACCCACCCCCGTCCACCAGGGAATGATTTGGTGGTGTTTGCATGTGTGTGTGATATGGGGTATGTGCAGTTAAAATGGAGGGGAAAGATGTGGCAGGGACACCCCACTGCTGGCAGACAGTGGAGCTGTCGACATGACCCCCCACCCCCCAGACCCTGATGTCTATCATACGATAAAATTAGGGGAGAGCGGCAGACCAGGGGTGACGGAGAGCAACCCCACTATGTGGCGAGGGTAACCACGCCCCACGCCAGTGGCCAACCCCATCCCCTAGGACCATGTGGGCCTCAGCATGCAGAGACCCAGAACCCCCCACCCCCATCCGCTGCACAAAGGATCTTTTTTCTTAGACACAACCCATGATGAGATGAGGGCATCTCATCATGGGGGGAACTCATCGGACCAAGCCCCGCCCCAGGTCACAGGGGCCTACATAAGAGGTAAGTTATTCAAATGAATGGCATGTACATGAATCCTTTTTCTAGTGTTCCCTCAGTAATGGCCACCCATTCGTCTTGGACACCACTTGGCACACTGATTTTTCTTGCAGCAGTGCTTTCAGATACCAATCTATTTTATGGTGACTTTTCTGGGTAATCATCGACTGTCTAATCATCATCTAATCACCAGTTACTGATGGTGTAATCTGTCTCGTGGAGCCTTCTGCCTTAACAGACCTCCATGCTGCTGTAAGTACTCTTAATATTCCACAGATTTGTCATTATGGGTAGAATATAACGCAAACATTCTGTTTCATTACAGGAGGATGATGACGACACCTTATCTCGTGCCACAGAGAAGGAAGATGCAGAGAGGCCTGTTGAGGTTTACACCTTTTTTTAAAAAACAAACAAACAAACAAACAAACAAACTATGATTTCAGTTAATAGTGTTGTTCCACAATATAACTTAAAACTTCTTTCTCTCTAACAGAGCAATGCTGGAAATTACAATGAGGAAGAAGGTCCATCAACCTCCACAGCACAGTTTACCTCAGTAAGACGTTGTTCAGGTAGTTGGTCGGTCCCTGAGTTGGTTTGCGGTCATTTCACATCCAGTTATGAGTGCAAGTACCTAACCACTCCTGTTTCCTGCCGGAGTTGTGTTGTTTGATAAATGGTCCTTGTACTCATAACTAGATACTGATTTCAATGACATGACATGAAAAAAAGACGTAATTTAAAAAAGCACTTACTCTTGAAACAACAAACATGACTCATGTACAATGAATTCACTAATAAGTGGTTCCAGAAAAATATCAAAACAGGAAACTCATTTATTGTATCATATTTTTATTGCCTGTTATTATGACTCAATTCTGTAATACAGAGTGGATCACACCGAGAGACAGAAGTGGTAACGTTTTTACTGTGTGGTACCACGACCCATGATGGCTTTCTTTGTGTTCCTCTCTGGTCTCACAAGGATTATATAACATTTTGGTCCAAACAGCGCCACCAAGAGGCCAAAACTGGAGGCTAGGATGGCAAATACCTCCACTGCATCTGCATATTTGCCTGGTGAGTTGATGTAAGCAGGGATAAAGGCCACCCACACTGCACAGAAGATCAGCATGCTGAAAGTGATGAGTTTGGCCTCATTGAAGCTGTCCGGAAGATTCCTTGCTAAAAAGGCTAACAAACAACTGAGGATGGCCAGTAAACCAATATAACCAAGTAAAACTGCAAAACCAACTGTGGACCCAACTACACACTCATAAACTATCTTGTCATTGTAATACTGGGTGTTTTTATAAGGCATTGGTGAAGCAGAGACAAGCCAGACAGTGCAGATTGCTGCTTGAATAGAAGTCAGAACCAGAACTGTCCCTCTCTGCTGCACAGCACCAAACCACTTCAGACTGGACTCACCTCCCGGTTTGGAGGCCCTGAACACAGCCAGAACCACCATGGTTTTCACCAGGATACATGAGACACAAAGCACAAAGCTGATGCCAAATGCTGCATGTCTTAGTTGACAGGTCCACGGTCTGGGTCGTCCAATGAAGAGCAATGAACACAAGAAACACAATTTAAGTGAAATCAAGAGAAGAAAGCTGAGTTCTGAATTGTTGGCACGAACTATAGGTGTGCTGTGATGATGGATGAAGATGCCCAGAACAACAATGCAGATAAACGTGCCCAACAGTGAGGTGAATGTCAAGCAGATCCCCAGAGGTTCATAATAGGAGAGGTACTCTGTTTGCTTAGGAACACAGTGGTCACGCTGCAGGCTGGACCAGAAATCTTCTGGACAACTGGTGCACTCCATGGAGTCTGAGAAAAGAGGGAACGTGATGAGATACATGTTTGTATAACATCTCTGAACTGTGGCATTTAAAACTGTAACACCCACCAGTCATATTGCTGATCTTTCCCTCAGAACAAGGGACACAGTCAAAACAACACTCCGGTTCCCCCCTCTTTCTGGCCATGCGGGTACCTGGAGGACAGCTCTCACTGCACACTGACCGAGGAGGCTGTGTGGAGAAAGATCTATATCTGTTAGACTATTCTATGAATGCTTTTCCATACTCTCCATGTTCCGTGTCTGCAAAGAGATGCTATTTAAGTCCACCCACACATACAAGGATCAGTTTGCACACTCGTTCTGATGCGCTGTAACGCGTGGGTATTGACAAACCTTGTTTTGTTTGTCTCTTCTTCAACCAAAACAAAATATGACCACCAATTGGACAGAAAGTAATGTGATACAAAGAGCATATACGGCTGGCACGTTTAATACACAGTCACAACATGTATGTCAGCGTACGATGATCACAACTATAGGCTGAGCAAACACAACATTCTTCACAGAAGAAAAGTGTGAATCAAGCCCAGTGAGTGTGGCGACACAAAGTTACCTTTTTGGATTCAAAGTTCCAGAAGATTTTGTCTTCATCCAGTGAGAGTTCTTCACCTTTGAAGGCTGACCTCTTGACCTCCCCCACAATCTGAACTTCAGATTTTTCACCAGGAAGCCATTCCCAGTTCATGATGTCATATATTGGTAAGGCGTCACCATTCTCATCAAATGACACTCGATCACCAAAGGCTGTGGTGAAGTTGACTTTTTCCATGTAAAACAACAGCTTTGAATATAAGAATTAGACAGAAGGAAATACAGGAGGAAGAAATACAATTACTACTCGGCCATCGTTTGCCTCAGCTGATTTTCTCCTATTATTATGCACAATAATAATAATGCATTTAATTTAAGGGCGCCTTTCACACTTATGATGATTTAATATGAATTTTATTTTAAGTCAAAGTGAATGTTTGTGCTCAAGTTGAAAATCAAACTAAACGATTATTGCATGAATATAGATGTTACATCTATATTATTTGCATCAATGCTTTTCCTTGCCTTGCATTACATTGTATAATGACTCTTTGACTTGATATTATAATCCATGATCACCAAGCTGTTAGAGGACTTGTATGCAGAAAAAACAAATATGTAATATAATGGGAAAAGGACAGAATGAATGGAGAAGAGAGAGAGAAAGACATTTTTACTTAGATGAGAATGAATGTAATTCATCATATTATTTCTTTTGTATGCATGTATAAATGTGATGTGTATCTTATGAAATGTGAAATAAAAAAGAATATACATCACACAAATAGTAAGTAATGAGTTATCAAGTGATATTTATGAACTGTTAATAAAATAATAAAGCAGTTTCACCGTGTACTCTGTGGCACTTAAAGAAAGCACATCTGGCTATTTTCATCAGGGGCATTAATGGACAATTTGAGGTACTACTGTACACACTACTAATAGTGTGTACAGTAGTACACACTTATATATGTATTTGTATATGGCATTATAAATATATATGTATGTATGTATACAGTATGTATGTATGTGTATATATACAGTTACAGATGTTGATTTTTATACAGTATCTGTCCTCCTGTCATGTGATTAAAGAACTGATAAGGAAATGTTTTAAAAACACAATTTTTATGATGACAAAAGTCAGCAACTAAATATTTACCACTTGTGCACTAATGTTTTTATTATATCAGCGGGTTCTAGAAAAGAATCTTGGAAAGAATAAGAATCTAAATCCTATTTTTAAACATGAATTGTTTATTTATTTAATTGTTTGTTTAATTTAGCTACATATTCACATGTTCATTGTCTATGCATTTGTAAATGCTTGTATGAATGTATTTACATGAAAGTTTTTTGTTTGTTTTTACTATTATTGAAAAAAAAGAAAAATGAGTCAAGTGTAAAGTGAAATCTCACCTGCCATGGCTGCAGTCTTTGTAAATGAGCACAGGTGTTGTTGCTGAAAGGTCCTCTCCCCGGTTCACACTGCAGCATGTCATCAAGAGCATACGCCAGAGCGTACACAGCCTTGTATGCATTATACTCTGGCCTTAGGCCTGCAAAGTCCAAAAACTCAGTCTCCACATCCTCTAGAACTTCCTGTCCAGAGCATAATTCTCCTCCAGCTTCCACCCACCCTGCTGGTGGAGGTTCAAACCTACACTGAAAAGTGTGCTCCCAAAACTGATTCACCTGTAAGATATTTAGGATTTGATAGTTTAATATTAATGTTATAATGCAAATATCAGATTTGATTGCAAAGTTTAATTCTCACCACGTTCTGTCCATGAGTGGTGTTGTGATGTAGGTCAGGGCGTATATGTAACAGGAAGTCAGCTAGGCCTGGTATTTCTCCTTGACGGATGGCGATGCCGAGTGTTCCAGCAAGGTACGGCATGAGGTCAGGCGTCTGGAGCACAACAGCTGATGTCCAGCCTTCACTGGCGATCCACTGCAGGCCTGTCACATTCCGCCTCACCACCTGTACTCGTACATGAGTAAAGCACATTTTAGTTTCAGCAATTGAGGTTATATACAGTAGATAGATAGATAGATATCTATATATATAGTTATATATCTATCTATCTACATATATATATAGATAGATATATACATGCAGTTTTTCTCTAAAACCCTCCCAATAAAAGTTCAAACTAATTCCAGGAAGGACATTATCAATTAAATCTCTATTTTATAGGCCCAGAACAGGATTTTGGAACATCTCTTTTAGGACTGACCTCTTTCATGAGTTTAATCACATGACTCTCATGTGCAAAGACAATCACCACCCGAGCTGTAGATTTTGTCATCACATCCACAATCCTTTTATATTCAGCAGGTTCCTCACCCCAGGGCAAAATCTCTGTGTACGCCAGACAACCTCCACCAGCTGGACCCAGATCAGAGTGAAAGGATCGGGCAGCGTGGATTCCATAATCATCATTACTGATGAGCAGACCTGCCCAAGTCCATCCATAGTGTTTTAGAATCTGAATCATAGCACGCACCTATGTGGACACAGAGCAGAGGGATTAATGCACAGGCTGGAATCATCTTTCACTAGAAATCATGCTAAACATGAGTGTTAGGTTCATCAAACACTCATGTTTAATCACTGTTGTTAAGTTTTTATATATCTGACACCACACAACTCTGCAAATGAGACACATAACACGAGCATTGTCAAACAAGGTGTACATTTTCAACTGCAGTTTATCTGGAATGTTGTTAAACATTTTATGTTTTGTGCATTTTGGTTTTCACCTGAAAAGCATCACTTGGGATCGTCCTAAAGAAAGATGGGAACTTCTGTCGGTCACTCAAACAGGAACATGTGGCAAAATAACTGACCTGTAAAAAAATCAGATCACATATTCAAAAAATAATAATATTTACCAACTTGTTGAAAAATATAATTACAATTAGGGGTCATTATTTTTTAACAGTGACTGCATTGAAAGAGGTCAACTCACCAGAGGCACTCTGTACGAACCTAACACTGTGGACATGGCTATAGTACGTGTGGAGGAAGAATCCCCCACAATCCCAATGACTGGAGGAGTTCCTACACAGTTCTCCTCTAATGTAACGTGTTCCTCTTGACCACTGACTAAAGACACTCCTGTGCCAATCCCAGTTTGGAGACAGTTATCATACAGACTGTATCCCAGAGTCACATTAGGCAGCAGGTTGGAGTTTCTGTTGATCTCATCAATAGCAAAGGCCATGGTCTGAGACAGCCTGAATCCTACAACATTAAAACTTACACAAAAATACAAGCGTTTCCCACTTAAAATACATTTGGCAGTGACTATGCAGAGATGTATGCATTTCACAGTGCATATATCAGCATCAGCACCCACAAATAAAGTTAAGTGCTTCAAAAAGATCAGATAAAATGCAATGATTTGACATTAATAACAAGATAAACACTTAAAAGTAATAATTAGCTGAACAGCTTCTTAACTTTTGTGTTCCCGTGACAGACTCACCCATAGCAGGTGGGCTGCTGCGGCTCTGAGGTAAAAGACAGGTCAGGATAGGCAGCAAAGAAGTGGATTTGGAAAATCCCACCGAGAATCACATCTCCAGTCTTGTGCAGCCCGTTTAGATGAAACTGTCCCCGTAACTGACAAGAGGAGGAAAAAAGAGAAGAGGACACAGTCGAGAACAACATTAACAAGAGAAGGCTGCTGTCGAAAAATACCCTCATGACTTTAATGTGGTTCATCCCTTTTCTGAGTTCTGTTTCATTACATCATCCATTTTATTAACTTATGACAATTTTGTTTATTTGAACATACCACCTATCAGGGTAGAATAAGAAAGTGTAGGGGCCGGGCCTAAAATGCTATTTGTTAATATGAAGGCGTGTGTGTTGGGGAAACTGTAATAACTAAATATGTTTTAATAATAATAAATACATATTTATTCATTTTGAAAATGTAGGTTAATTATTAGTACAATCCATTTATTTAAAATCAGTCAACATAATCAATGTTGACTATAAAATCTAAAAGATATCCCATGCACAATAGACACACAGAGTTTCTTGTTGTGAACACAAATAAAAATATATCAAATAAAATTACTAGTGCTGGGCATGATTCATTTTTTAAAACTAGATCAATCTCACTGCGATCCTATAGTTAATCTAGATTAATCTAGATTAAAATGCTAGATTTTAAGTTTGCCAAAGACATTCAAAAAATGTGTGACCTAAATAATAAAAATACTTCACAAACTGCTTGAGAAAGCTGTTCTCCTATTTGGTAATAGATCATTATTGGTAATAATGATCAATAAGATTTGCATCGGTGTTTATTTTTTTATTTTGTTAAACACATGAATATTAATTGAACTGTAGGCCTACATTACAGGTCATGAAGAACTACTTCAACAGTCAGTAGCTTTCACAAACGTGATCTCTTCTTCTGCTGCAGAGAACAGCAGGACAGTTGTGGCAGGCGTCACCAAGCACAGACAGATTTAAAGTGATGCCTTTTATACTGTGTCCCTGATTGTCAGCTCTTTTACTACCATTCAAAGGTTTCCCATCAACATCATTATTATCAACAAAACAATTTATTTTTAACATGTTTTTACAATATTTTGTATTAATTATTTTATTAAATGCAAACTCTATGCAAGGTCCTATCCATCTTTCACAAGTTCCCCTCTCTTTCTCCCCACTTGGTCTGCCCCGGAACCATAAATAAGTTCCTGCTCCCTTGGGACTCCTTTAGACTTATGGTTTTTTGGGAAGTAGTTGGAGGTTTGTTACGGTTGGTGAGCGAGAAAGCAAGTTTTTTTTTTGGAAGAGCGATTGATTTCACAACTTATCAAAGTAATTTGAAGGAGTGTGGGAGCAAGAGGAGTTGTAATGACGAGTGCCTATGAACGTAAGAATGGAGGAACTTAAGAATAGTATTAAAGGTTAAAAACGACATGAGAGGGAGTGAAAAAAGAAGAGAATGTGCCCAAGAGAGTGTTCTTGGGGTTTGTGAGTTTCCCAGTGAGAGTATATGTGCCAAAACCATCAAGGTGTTTATTTGTGAAAGATTTGGACATATAGCTTAGAATTGTAACAAGAAGAGGAGGTGTGCAAGATGTGGGGGTGACCATGAGTATGCATAGTGTAGCATATGGTGGGTGTGAGACGATGAGAAGGGAAACGAGTATCCAAAAAATAAGAGTCGTGAGAAGAAATCACCTATGCCGAAGCCGTGAGGGAGAACCTCGCAATTCAGTGGGTTGATATTGATCAGAGTAATTCTATTACAATTGAATGCAAGGAGTTTACTGGGCGAATGGCCAGTAATTGAAACAATTTATCAAGGAAATTGCTATAAGACCAGATATAATATGTGTTATAGTATAGAAACATGGTTAAACCAAGTTTAGACTTTGTGGTACTTGGGATTACAGTGGTAAGGAGACAGAAATGTACAAATTCAAGAGAGTTGTCTGTAAAATAAGAGAAGAGTTGATGGATGGAACTTGGTATGAATGAATGAATGAATGAATGGGAGAGGAACTAGGGTGAACATCACTACAGGTACGAAGTCAGCATTAGATGTTACGCTAGTGTCTAGTGCGATTGCTGGAGTTAGCAATTGGGAAGACAATACACCAGGCCAAGAGGGCAAGCTGGAGAGAGAGGTGAGGTGGCAAAATGGGAAGAACGACACCCGTGGGAGAGGTATGGGGAATGATAAAAAAGATATGGGGATTGTAGAAAGCTATGGGATTATCGAGTCATGACTTCTGAACTTGCATGACAGCCTGTAACTCTATTGTATTTGCCTATATCCCATTTTTATTTGTTTATTTCTAACTGCAATGGACCCATCTTTTGTGAGTCTTTAATAAAATAAAAAAGCCAATGTCAGATGTTGTTTTGACTTTATTCCATCATGAATAACAATATGCACTAAGGTGCAACACACTTGGGAAGCACTTAACACTTGTTGTTGTTTAGCTCATAGAAGTGAGGTGTCATCATCACAGCATCTTCTTAAACCTGCAAAGTGACATTTTTACTGAGGTTGGAACAAAGTGCCAAACTGGGCAAGAAAAGACAAGCAAGTGTTTCCATTACGACTGATGACATCTGAGCCTGAGGCTGTTCAGCAGAACTTCCAAAACAAGCCAATCACAACAGTTATCAGCTCTAAAGTAGAATCAATATTCACCATCAGCTCCACTTCTTAGTGTACTAAAGCAGATAATCAAATACTGATTCTCAGTTCAGGCTCTGATTATTATTGTAGAAAACACTAACACTAATTTACAGAGATTTTCTGATGTCAACACAAAGCTTTAAAAACAGCGTTCATTTCAGGCTGTGTTGTGTTCTTAAATGAATCGTCACTGAGGTTAGCGTCGATTGAAAGTGCTTGTCCTTGTGTTCAAGGGAGTTTCTAACGGGTCACGTCAACCATGTTGACTCCTACATCATCTTAAATTTGTGTTAATAATTATATCTTGATTGTATTAAATACTCTAATGTTCAATGTAATCAATTTATGCATCATGACCATATACAGTTAAATGTGTTCATATATAATATAATCGTAATACAATTGTTTTAGCAATGCTATAGTGACCAGTACAAACACACATGTGCAGTTTTAGAATAATAAAATAAAACTGCGTACACTCGATTAATTAATGCTAATGGTAAAACATGTGTTTGTCCTATATTTTATGTTAAACAATATAAACAAATACATCTTTTACACTAGGTTTATTCAAGGCATGCTTGAGCATTACATACAGGTTTCATGTGACAACTCATTGACAGCTTGCTCATAAACAGTATGAGACCAACTTGTTAAGTCAGATTTGATTCATATTACAAAAGGTGTACCTCAAGGATCAATCATTGGACCTGTTCTATTCTCCTTGTATATCAATGACATTGTAACTACTGTCACTGGCTGTAACATTCATCTTTATGCAGATGACACTATTTTGTATGGTATTTCTGACTCTATAACTTCTGCAATTGAATCTCTTCAGCACTGTTTCAACGACATGCAAGTTGCTCTCAATAATCACAAATTGGTTCTTAATGCACCTTATTCCTTTCAGCCCTGAGATTTATTACAGGCGACAGCTACAACACTCATCATTGTGACCTGTATTCAAAAGCTGAATGGCCCTTGCTAACAAGCGTGATAGACACTGGATTTTATTTATTTTTAAAGCTCTCACTGGTCTCTTACCATCCTATATTAACTCTTTAATATCTGCTCACATTGCAGGTGCCCTCTGTTAATGCTGAATTTGGAAAATTCTGTTTTTCTTACTGTGCACCTGCAACCTGAAACACTCTGCAAAACCATCTGAAATTTACCACACTTTTATCAATAGGACAATTTAAATCCATAATTGCATATTATTTAACTGCGCCTGTTTTTAGCTAGACCTCTCTTATTTTCATTATTTTTGTCACTTTACTTTTTGAAATTTCAGATTTGCTTATGTATTTTTCAAATGTTTTGTGTTTTGTCTCAGCTCTATTGTAAATGAAGTTGCTCCTCAATATATGTCCGAGTTTGAATAAAGGTTAAAATAATTATAATAATAATAATAACTTTCAGTATGAAATATAAAGAGCAGCCTCTAATAATATGAGAGAGATATTACTCAGTAACTCTATGCTGTTGATTTTATCTTTATCATTTAAGTTTGTTTATTTGGTAAATAAATATAATAGTATAATGTGTCAAAAGGCTGTTTTGTGGATGTTTACTGTGGATCCCAGGAAGAACGGTTGCTGCAATGCAGTAGCTATTGGTGGATCCTAATGAACTAAACTAAACTACTCTCATCACAATCCTCATACGTTCTCACAAACAGATCTGATGAAATCCTGATGCAATACCTCTAAAACAAATGTCCCACTCAATCCTCAAGAAGTTAGTACAGAGACACATTGAGTTCTAGAGGGAGGAAGTCATGTATTATTAGCGTTGTTATTCTTGTTATTGAGCGGGAAGAGCCTGAGTTATTACTCATGGTTGGCCACAAGGCACTTGCTCTTCACCACATGTGTTCAAACTAAAACAGCTCCCAAAAGACAAACCCCTCCAGAGATCAGAGACTGAAAAAACATGCAAACAACTTTTTAATTAAAAGGGACCTAAGAGGGAAATTTGCTCAATATTAATTACCCCTTTGGCTGAAAAATAAAAATAACATCAAATTAAATATCACATGGTCCACTGCCTTGTTAAATTAGATGTGCCCGATCGTTTGTCTTGGTCAGTGTCCATATACAAATGCAGAATTCCTTAAAAAAATATTCTACATAGAATAGTATAGTATAGTATAGTATAGTATAGGTAAAATAATTTAAAAATAATTGTTACATGTGTATTAAGGTTTCTATAGGATACAATAAATAGTTTTAGTGGATCTTTATTTTACAGAACATGTCGGAGAGATTTTCACCCTGCCCAGACCTCTTGCCACTCCTTTGTACGCCATGTAAAATCTTCCAAATCTGTCACTGCTGCGTGCATTTAAAGTTTAAATAATTGCTGAAAATGGTTAAGATAATCTAAATATACAAATTTGCAAAATGTGAAACATAATTCCATAGATAAATGGATAAATGTTCTTTGTTTTGCCTCTGTCTACTGTAAGGCCTACATTATTTACAGTATTATTAGTATAAAGCATTAATGAGTGCTTACAAATAACTATAGTGTTATAAGTAGATTATAATGCATTCTACGTTTGGGATGCATAAAATATTACTATAAATGAAAATATTGGCTGTGTGGTGGTAACCTAGACTGGGCCAGCAATGCATTTGCCCCACACGCCACGAAAGTCTCACTCCAAGGTTTTCTCTAAAATTGGTGTCCTGGTTAACGGTCACCCAGAGCTTGACTGGAGCGTGTCAGTGAAGAAGAATTTAGTACATACTATACTATGACATTTTTGACTGATTTTGGACGACATACTAAACTATGACTTTTTTGTCACATTTTGGACGACATACTAAACTATGACATTTTTGACTAATTTTGGACGACATACTAAACTATGACATTTTTGTCACATTTTGGAAAACATACTAAACTATGACTTTTTTGTCAAATTTTGGACGACATACTATACTATGACATTTTTGATTGATTTTGGACGACATACTATACTATGACTTTTTGACTGATTTTGGAAGACATACTATACTATGACTTTTTGACTGATTTTGGACAACATACCATACTATGGCATTTTTGACAAATTTTGGACCACATACTATACTATGACATTTTTGACTAATTTTGGACGACATACTATACTATGACATTTTTGACTGATTTTGGACGACATACTATACTATGACATTTTTGGAATAAAATCTCCCGTGACCGATCTGTGAGCCCCAACCCAGAATTTGGGAACCACTGCTCCTCTGCAGAGAACGAAAGAGTCACGTGATCATGGATATTGTCCAAGTAATTCACCACGTCACATTTTTAGGGCAAATATAATAGAAAGCAAATATCTGATCTGACGGTTGGACGGAGGTAGACGCTAACGCACTTCTCTGATTTAAGTTCTGATTTATTTAAACGTAAAAATCTGGCTCAAAACTAATCTGATGATATCTGATATTTTACTCGCTCGCAAGGAAAAAAAGCATAAATTGGGTCACTCATAATAAACGTAATCATTTCAACGTTTAATGGGCCGAACATGTGGATTAATATTGAAAATAATTGGTTGCAGCTCTTGTTTTTCGTGTATTAAGACATTCATTTCTTGTACAAAATGCCACATGTACAGAAAACTTTTTAAGAATGAAAAAGAAAAAGGTTGTTTTGTCTTATTTGGTTATTATTAGTATGATCTTATTGATAGATATAATCCACTGCTCATTTAGTGACTGTGGAAATTGTGATGCTGGTTTTTCCTTGGAGTGAAATCACTTGACAATCCCTGGACATCATGTGTGTGGTTGTCACCCCCCTGTCCCCCCCTCTGTCCTCTGAGTGGACGCCCTGAATTAGAAAACACTGTCCTATTTCTGGGCTGCAGCTGGGAGTTTGGTTTGGAAGGAGTGTGTGTGCTGTAAAGGTGACATGGGTCAGAAATGTCTTGTGGGCAGAGAAAGAGGACAGGGGTCATGCGGGTGCTTGAGGTCCCTCGAAAATGCTTGAACTCTTACTGTATTTCTCTTGTAAAATCGCCGATTGGCTGAATATTTTGTTTATTATATGGGCGAATTAGAAGATGTCAAAGAGTCTAAATTAAAGTATGTGACCGTGGCTTTTATAATACACAATTTTGGTTGTTTATAGCCCAATACCATCGCCAATAAACAACACTGGGAGGGCGGAGTTTACATGAATTCAAAGCTGCAGAAGTTGTCCGACTGTAGGTACAATATCGGTATCAGCAGATATTGGATTTAAAATGTCTTATCGGATATCGGCAAACACGCCAAGAATTACATTTCCCTACAGGTGCAGAGAAATGTATTATGTAGTATACTATATTGTAGTAATATATATTATAGTATATAGTAGTATAGTACTCTTTAATGAAGACCGCATATTGTGTAAACCAGTGTAATGAATAGCGTCCAAGGCATTTTATGATTAGCCGGTTTAGATAAAAAAAAACAACAACTTAATAATAATAAGGGTTTTAAACGCCACACCACGGTTTAAGTAGTTTCCACTAGCATAGTACCTGGTACCAGGTACTATTTTTAGTACCTGGTACCAGGTACTATTTTTAGTACCTGCTCTGGCGAGGTTCCAAGCGTGCTAAGTAGGTACTATGTGATGATTGGTTAGACTGCCGGCTGCTGACTGGCCAGAGTCCCGTCACAGGACGAGACAGTGCCGAAAAGGTACTTTTTTGTCGTGGAGATGCACCTAATCGTGCCGCGGCGAGGCAAGGCGAGTAGAGCCAGTGGAAATACGCCATATGTGCTGTGTGCCATGTGATTGAGGAAATAGCATTTAATACTGTATTTGTATCAAATCTGATTGTTTTAGCCATAGATTGTGCCAGATTATCCTTTCAGTTCAAATTCCAGTTTATTCCCATGGACAAATTCCAGTTTTGATGCTGGGAACACATTAAAAATAACCTATAAAGTGCTGGAATCTGACCTTGGGAAAGGTGTATGTAGCCTGTATAATGGGAGGTGGTGATCGAACAACTGGTCACATTTCAGAGTGGCACTATTGAGTCAAAAGGAGGCGGCGCAGCAGTTAAATAGAGTGGGATCACAGTGCCGCACATAACAAATTTTGACAAAAGCTGCCCTGCTGACAGGGGGGAGGCAGGGAGACGGGGGAGGCTGCGGGGGCTGGTGTGGCCTCTGTGCAGCTGACGAGCAGACATGCTAACAACCTGGGACAACAAGAAGGTGTTGATTGCTCTGAAAGCAAAATAGACCTGGCGATATGTGGAGCCATGTTCACTCCCCGGCTCTGCAGTCCACGGCTCTGCTCGCACTTTTAAACCATCTGAAAGAATGTGGGACGCTTGTAATTGAAATATGACCAGAAAAAGAATCCGTTTCATTTGACATTATCGTGTGTTTGGCACCAAGATTCATTTTTACATGAAAAACAAACCACTAACTTTTGTTTTTGTTGAATTTTCCCCCGTCATTTTAGTCAACTTTGATGCGTATATGTCTTCAATAATAAGCATAAAATTAGGTTTTTATTCGTTTTACCAATCCTATCGTGGAGATTATTTGTTCACCCATTCAAAATGATGAGTTGTATAACAGTTTATGGCTGTAAATGAGGATTTTTGTTACGTTCAATTCATTAAGCAGTAAATTGTGTTCTAATGTCGAGCTGTGACGAGTGAGGGAGCGCAAACACCGGAACTCTCAAACAAATAAAATATGATATATTTGACTGATTAAATCGATACTTGTTTTTGGAGTTATAGCAATGTTGTTATGAACAAATAAACTCGCTCTAAAGTAAACTGACAGTCGGCCAGTTTCACTCACTGGGCGTCATCACTACTTCATGTCTCCTCACGGTGGCGCTGCTCAAATGAATGAGGGGAAACCTTATGGCCTTTGACCTTTCTCTATGTTGTGCACTTTTAACTTTTTATTTCCTTCACTGAGACATGAGATTGTCACAGAATGGTTGTACTGTGATATTATTGTTTCGCTGTGGTGTCGTGAAGTAAAGTTGAGCTTGCGTTGGAGTGAATAGCAGCTGCATTTGTCTGTCTGGATTTTTGTCCTTTGTCCTCCGTAATCCCCGTGTTTGGCATGTCCCAGTCTGACCAGTGTCTCACAGTCCCAGTCCTCCAGCTAATGCACTGAGGTTTACACTGTGCTGCAGGTTGTGAGTGGTGAAATGCTGCTAAATTTACGACCTGGAAGGACTCGGTGGGTGGTGAGCAGGGTCGGCGGGCGGAGGAGGAAGGAGGGTGTTCAGACACTGAGGTCAAGGGAGAATGAACTTGTGAACTAGTGGACATCAATGTTACTGTTGAAGTCAAGTATAGGTCAAACTAATCCAGGACTCGCTGCATAAATCCCTCCAGACGCAACACCACAGATGGATCGCGGCTCTGAGGTTTGTGCTGCTGCTGGTTCTCTGAGGAACTGCACCCGTGGCTTCATGGAGACCAGGGCTCTCAAACTCCTCAAATGACCTGGGCGGTCACTGACCATCAAGTCTGTCCAGTAGGGGGCAGGTCAAGTGCAAAACAAGTCCGACTTTTTTAAAAAGGAGCAACTTTTCAGTTGAGGCGACAGGAGCGTATAATTCTATCACAATCGTATGCCTTGGTGTCACAATAACAACATTTGTGAAAACATTTCACAGAATTTCAAAGATTAAAGTCTTTGTTTTGGTGTGGAATGATGCACTGGGTGCTTGTGTGGGTCTGCTGGTTTGATAACCAGCAGACCCTTTTTTAAGTAATTCAATCAAGTTCCCTGGTTTTCTTTGATTCACATAACAACTAATAAATGAATTGAGGAAACAATGAAGATTTTGAAAATAATCCCCCCCAAAATGACTCTGTAAACACTATAGCAGGGCTTCTTATCAGTGCCATTGCATTACACTACATTATTTAAGTCTAAATAACAAAGAATTGTGTCAAAACATGAACATTTTTAAACATTTCTGGACCAAACCACTGATTGATGAGTAAAATGTTTAGAAAAGAAATATTTTTGTGTTACATTTCCACTTTTTCTGCTTCCAAACACAAAATGGTGGTCCTCCACTCTTCACCACAAAAGAAGAATTCTCTAGTGACCCATGTGTGGGTCCAGACCCAGTGTTTGGAAACCACCGAGTTCAATAATGCTTAAAAACACCCCGTCACGTACATGCATGTGGAAGAAAGAACAGAAACGCCAGCGTGAATTGAAGCGATGGTGCGCTGTGGCGGCCATCTTGGACACCGCTCGCCTCTCTGTGGCCGTCGCAGTGCATCGCCGCCCAACCCCACTCCACCCCCACCCCCACCCCTTGCAGACCACTGCAGCCACACATGCAATCCGACATCATGCAGACAAATTCTTTCCCATAAAGTTGGATTTTTCTGCAGCGTAATGCGTCTCTTGCTCACGGCGGCGGGCGCTGCACACGCAAGGCTGCGTCCGTCCAATCCGACCTGGCATCACGGCCGTGGAATGCTGAAGTCCACATTTTTCCCATTCAGGCAAGGAGAAGCGGCCTTTCAGAGCCAATCAGCTAGAAATGTTGCTTTGTTTTTATTTTCCACTGAACTTCCTGGAACCTATTATGGAGCTGTCAGGGATGTATATTTAGCTATGACAACACGGGGGCCGCGTCGCCCCCGTGCGCCGCTGGTCATGTCACCTCTGATAAACAGAAAAACAATTGCTTCTCTCTTTTGTCACCTTTAAAGAAGTCTGTGGGCGTGCAGGGACAGTGACGGAGACAAAGGACTGGGACAAATGGTGACATTTAGCCAATATCACTTACCTTCTCTTTATTTTAGGGTGTAAATATATGGAAAGTAACTCCACCACGTTTGATGAAAAAGCCATTTTATTGACATGAAACAAGCAAGTATTTTTTTAATAATGAAAACAAATTTGATGATTTTTCAGCTTTTTAAAACTGAATATATTGCTCCATATAACAAAGAAACGACTGAAACTGAAACGTTTTGCTTTGTGGACAACAAAAATTGATTATTAAGCAGTTATTCAATGAATCGCCAACTACCTTGAGTGTTTTTGAGCAGTCTGTGTGATTTATCAGCTTCTTAAATGTGAATATTTTCTGGTTTCTTTGCACCACATAACAAAGAAATAATTTTCTAACATTCTTTGTACCTAATAATTGACAGATTAATAGATTATGAAAACAATATTCATCAGTTGACGACTCATTTATTAATCAGAAATGAATGAATCAAATAGGAAATGAATCATTAGACGCAGCCCTTATTGAATGTTTTTATCAGTAATAAATATACACACATGCTCTACAGTTTAATTCTGTATTTGATTCAACAATTATAAATATTCTGTTGTCAGGTGACCACACATGTAAATCATGAAGTATTCTTAAGAATTCCTCTTCCTGCATGTGAGGACGCGTCACATGACCGTTCCTGGTCAACGAGGGTCACGCAGTTTGTTTTTTTTATTGAATAAAAGCCGAGCAGCAGACAAACATCTTCACTTCCACGGCACAATTTAGTCATGAATTCATAACGATAATGCACTTCCTGGACCCTGTCCCCTGTGTGTGTGTGTGTGTGGGGTGTAGAGTTACTGCTCTCCTGGCAAACAGCCTCATGACTAAACTCCAGCTCTGCCGTCACTGAACCATGTTTGTGCTCCACTTTCTTTTTCTCTTTCTGACTCAAGTTTGGTTAAACGACGTGCTGAGAGATATTTTATGACAAACAGCAAACCCCAGGGAAGTGCACTTTATACACGAGTGGAAGTGAGCTGCCATGTGAACAGCAGTGAAGTGGCTTCTCTTCCCCCTCTGTCTCCACTCTGACACGCAAAGAAAAATGAAGGCCTGGTGGACACAGTACAGAGGCTTCCTGCTCTCTCCAAACTCATTTATGACCCTTTGTGAGCCGCGCGAAGATAAATTCAAGATTTACATGGAGGTGAAATTCCTAAAATGCTGATTTTGTTCTGAATATAACTTTTTACTCATCGCTTGTTCAGATTTGCCAAATTTTCTGACATTGTATGGACCAAAAAATTAATTAATTGATCAAGAAAGTAACTGAAAGATGAGTTGCAGCCCTAAAGAACATGTCTGTCCCTTAATCTCACTGTTACACAGACTTTTCCAATGGGAAATGGATGTTTTGTAAACCGCTCACTCTCCCACACCAAAGTCCATAGAGAAAACCAGTGATTTTAACATCACACACAGGAGCCTCCATCACTAAGTTCAAATGTCTAGATTTGTCACTTTGGCTTTTGAAATCCTTCATTCTGATTAACTTCAGTGACACAAAGTGACCACACGGGGCAGCAGTAGACCAGCAGCGTGCTAAAATCACTGATTTTCATGATGGGGTTTGGTGTGGGAGAGTGAGCTGTGTAATGTAATGTATTTTTTGTCTCTATTTTCGGAGGACATTTATCTTTTCTTCTTTGAAACGTTGCCATGTTTATTGGAAACCTTTTTTAAGAATGAAGGGAAAGTATATATATATTTTTATATATCTATATACACACACACACATATATAAATGAGGTGGTGATTCCTCGACTCTCTTGTGTGGCAGACACGCGAGGCCTCCGGGGAGTCGTTTAGGACAGTTGTCGCTCGCTCTGTTAAGCCAGCACGGGACGACTCCACTGCCACTCTGAGTGGGGCAATTCAGCGTCCCAGTGGGGATAAACCCGATCGGCTTTAATGTTTCCCCGCCGTGGAGCCTGTGTGGCATCAGCGCTCAGAAATGTCCCCCACACAACCCTCCCAACCTCCCCCCCCTGCAACCCTCTGTTGTGCCGGAGTCACCATGTGTTGCCATGGAGACGCCAGCCTGTTGCACACGCAGAGCTTCCATGACTGCGAGTCTTTCGTGTGTGCTGTGGGGGGAGGGGGCGGCGAGTTTTATGGAAATGGGAGAAGCATAAAATAAATAAATAAAAAGGTCCATGTTCGTTGACCTTCAGATTGCTGTCACACGTGGCAGGTTCTCGCTGTGGCGCTGCAACTATGAGTATACCATTAACTATAACTATTTTGATCATCACTTTTTTCTGATTTTTTTTAGCTTCTTAAATGTGAATATTTTTGGTTTTCTTTGCTCCAGAAAACAAATAAATCAGTGAAAACATGCACTTATTTGACCTTATTTTGACCAGAGGTTCTTGGGCTTGTTGTGGATTAGTTTTGGTCACATTTAATTTCAGCTATTAAGTTTTATATCATGTATTGTAATATTTTTATTGATGTGTTACGACACGATGAAGTGCTGCAGGTGAATAATAGCGAGTTATCAGACACTTGGCGTCGCTGCGATGTCTTCTCAGTCTTCCCTTCAGCCGAGGGTAAACCGAAGCAGTCGAGATTAGTATTTAATCCCTCTTAATGCAGCGGCTCATAATTAGGCGACTTGAGAGTAACCGCTGTGATTTATTAAACACACTCGGGAGGATTTGCTGTCAGTGCTGAGAGGACATTACCGTGAAAGCGGCGTCGTGTGTGTGAATACTTACTACACTGATGAGCTCTGATATCTGTGACGACTGTCCGGTGGTTAGTTTGATTGTAAAAACTTAGTTAGACTTTTTAAAACATACAAAACTAATGTCTAATCTATAGAAACAAAAAAGTCTCTCTGGAATTTACGAGGCTCTTTGAATGCATCCCGTTAGCTCATTACTTTCACGGAGTTTATATGGAATTAGATTTGCGTCAGTATTTTTAAGAAGCAACACAGCAAATGAAATATGGATTTAATCATTCAAAAATATTGTATTTGATTTGTTTGCAATGATGATGGAAGTTTAGTTTGCTCCGACTCTTAATCTCACGGTTATTTAAATTAAAGTAGAGTAAAAGTATAAAATGCTTGATATGAATAATATTCTTTTGAGTGTTTGATGTGAGGAGACCTAATCCATTCAGCTGCAGTGTTTCAGTCAGAACACAAGTGTGTGTGTGTGTCTGTGTGTGTGTGTAGTTATGTTGTTGTGAGCTTCTGCAGCTTCTGTAGCTTCTGTAGCTGCAGTCGCTCTGTGCAGGGCTTGGTTTCTGGAATCTCTGCTTCCCCGCGGGAATGCCATTAGTGTAGAGCTGAAGGAGAGCAGCAGGTGAAACAAATACAGACCATAACTCCTCACTACTACACACACACACACACACACACACATCTCCTTTATTCTTTCAGTTGAGTTCAGCGTCACTCAAACGGAAACAGAACTTTCTCTGTATGTCTTTGTTTGCACAAAATGAGCAAACACACCAAAATATATTCACCTTTGAAATTAAATTAGCTTTTTAATTATGTTTTAAAAAAACACACACATACACACACTGCACATTTTGTGTTCCCACTAGGTGGCGTTTACTTGAAACTAAATTCAGACAAAATGGCGTCTTTAGCTTCAAATGACTTTTTTGTGCAGCTTGGCACGATACACCTTCACTGGAGGGGTCAACCTTTTCATCTTTGATGTGTTTCGTACAAATTGGCATGTTTTTCATGTTGGTACGACAAATGCAGAGTTCGCTTATTTATGCAGAGTGCGAATCACCAAAATGGACGCCAACATTCCAAATGGCTGACTTCCTGTTGCGTTGAGGCCATGCTTACGGTCGACTTTTTTGTTTGTCTTGGTCTGTAACATCTTCCCTTCGGTGGAACTCAATTTTGCCTCTGTTTTCACGCTATGGGGGGCGCTATAGAGCCCTTCAGGAACGCACGGGTCTGGGAACTATGCCGATGTTGCATTTTTCTTGCCAAGTTTCAAGAGTTTTTTTATGTACGTTAACCACAAATATAGAATATATAACCACACGTTAACGTTAACCACAAATCCATGGATAGAATAATGATCTGAAGGATAATAACAATATGTTCCTTGCACAATCTCGTGCCAGGAGCCGTTTGGGGCCTCCTGCCATTCGCGGCTCGGGCCCTAATAAATAAAAATGTTGAGGTAGTGCCTTTACAAATATGATATACTGTATATGGTACAGGTTTAAAGAGGTTTATTAAGTGGCTTCATGGTCGTGCGGTGAATGTGAAACACATTAAATGTGACGTTAACTCGGCGGCACAGACAGAATTCACAGGTTTAATGTGCAGGAGAACAGGTGCAGAGCTCACGCCGTCTCACTGCACCTGCTTTATTCTTTACTATAGGTCTGCCGCTTTAATGGAAGGTGAAATATTATTCTGCTGAAAGCACTCGTGTGTCTTTGAAGCTCAGGACGAGGGTGATTGTGTTTCACTGATCCACGGACGTCATGTTGTTTCTTTCCTGTGAACGAGCTAAATATTGATATTTCACACCAGTCAGTCCAGTCCCCAAAAATCCAAACACTTTATTCTTCCTTTTCCTCCTTTCTTCAAAAAAAATAATGAATAATTGAAAAATATTTGGTCCTCGCTGGACGACGTCCACAGGGTTGTTTTGTCAGACGTGACAGGAGCTTCTGTAGAGCCACAGAATCCATTACCTTTGCTTTGTTTGTGTACAAAATAAGTCAACAACGCACCAACTTTGACTGTTTACAGTATTACCGTGGCAACAAGGCACTTTTGGAGCCAACCGGTCAAACGCCAAGGTCAACAGAGAAGTCTGAAAAACACATTGAGTAGAAGAAGAAGAAGATGTTTGTTTAGGAAAATCTTCCAAACACTTCCAAGCTCCCCGATTGCAACTCATTAATCAGGTGATAAATGTTTGAATGGTTTCTTTGTTTTATGCAGCAACGAAAGTAGAAAATATTCACATTTAAGAAGCTGACCAATGACAGAAAGTAGAAAATATTCACATTTAAGAAGCTGACCAATGACAGAAAGTAGAAAATATTCATTTAAGAAGCTGAAAATGACAGAAAGTAGAAAATATTCACATTTAAGAACTGAAAAATGACAGAAAGTAGAAAATATTCATTTAAGAAGCTGAAAAATGACAGAAAGTAGAAAATATTCACATTTAAGAAGCTGAAAATGACAGAAAGTAGAAAATATTCACATTTAAGAAGCTGAAAACATAAAGTAGAAAATATTCACATTTAAGAAGCTGAAAATGACAAAGTAAAAATATTCACATTTAAGAAGCTGAAAAATGACAGAAAGTAGAAAATATTCACATTTAAGAAGCTGAAAAATGACAGAAAGTAGAAAATATTCACATTTAAGAAGCTGAAAAATGACAAAGTAGAAAATATTCACATTTAAGAAGCTGAAAAATGACAAAGTAGAAAATATTCACATTTAAGAAGCTGAAAAATGACAGAAAGTAGAAAATATTCACATTTAAGAAGCTGAAAAATGACAGAAAGTAGAAAATATTCACATTTAAGAAGCTGAAAAATGACAGAAAGTAGAAAATATTCACATTTAAGAAGCTGAAAAATGACAGAAATAGAAAATATTCACATTTAAGAAGCTGGAAAGCTATGTTTTTAATAATGAATTAAACCCACTCACGATTCAATCAGATCCTTAAATGATTCTAAAATGATGACATTGCTAAATACACCAGACTCCTCTGTTAATGTTACACATTTCCTAAGCTTAAAAAAAAGTCTTATTTTAAGGTCTATCGATGACAGGCAGCTTCTTCTGTGTCTCTGCTCGTCTCGTTCTCACACAACAGTCCACTATACTCTGCTGCTGTAAATTATATGAATGCAAACTATATTTCTTGCCGCAGCCCTGGAGGAAAGCAGCAGCAGCAGCAGCAGCAGCAGCAGCAGCAGCAGCAGCAGCAGCAGCAGCAGCCATTACTCTCAACCTCCCAGGCATTTGGAGAAAAAAGTTTTAATTTCTCTGGGGTTTAGTTTGTTTCCCGGCGTGTGAACGTAGCATTGTTCCAGCCTAATTGACAAGTGTCCGTTTGTTTCAGGAGGAAAGAGGGACCAGAAGAAGAGCAGGTTTGAAGAAGATGATTGTGGTGTGGGACGTTTGTTGTTGAGTCCAGAATCCTCGCAGGATTTCTGTTAGCCTTGCTGCTCTTGTTAGCGTCACAAACCAAGGACCCCGACTCTTAATTTGAGCAGCTGAAGACGCTCAGATCAATAACCATCAGTGTTTGGTTTTGGGCCACTGCGTCGATCAAACGACTCACCCGTCCCTCACCCACTGATCCCCGTCCTCTTTATCTCCTGTACTGAAGGTGTCACTCTGGAACATGTGACACACACACACACACAGATGTTTACTGGTGTCTCACATGTAACAACTGGACACATTGTTTTTAGAGGTGTCCACCAAAGACACAATGCATACACTTAGACCTGGTCAATATATAATATATTATATTACATATAATAAACGACTTTTCCTGCTTTTAAACACTGTGGCCTTCATCGTTATCCCAGGGCTGCTACTAACGGTTATTTTAATAATCGATTATTTTGTCAATGAATCGGTTAAATAAAGGAAACATTTGTAATTGCCAAATCTTTATTCAAAAACTGAACATTTCAAATTCACAGTGCACACTGAAGTGTAAAAACATGTTATTTCTCCAACGTCCCTGAGCTGTCAAAAGTAATATTAAATGATAAAAAATCAAAACACAACTGGAATCACACAAGAAAACATACAATGTGATGTATGATATACATCACATTGTATATTTTTTTTATAAAGTGCACAAAATCACCTTTTCAGTTGTTTAAAAGTTTCCTGATCTGTTCGAACAATAAATAAATGATAAAACATTAACATTAAAGCACACACACACTCACTGTTCACTTAACGCATTGCAATGCAAACATGTAAGCATGTCTACGTGCTCCCGGCTAAGGCTGGCTCTCTTCTTGGAAGCTGACTATGAACAGTCGCTCTGATGGTGTTCAGGTGCCTAAGTGCATAAGTAGGACTTGGCTCGTCTGGCCAGTATCAGATGTTTGTCCTGGTTGTTCTTCCTTAGCAAGTTTCTTTTCTCCAAAGTATCTGAGGGATTCTTGTCCTACTTGGGCTCGGTGGACATCATCGTCATCATCATCTTCATCTTCATCTTCATCTTCGCTTGCTCCAGCCACTTCTTCGCTGCTGGAACCAAGGAGTGACTCAGGTCGAGTGGCAGGAGGTGTTGATGCAGCAGCTGCATCAAGTCCACAAAAACAGAAACATTGTTCCCGTATAGTTTACACTACACAGCAATGACCAGGCTGCAGCGTAGGTGAGCCTAATATCAGGTTAATATCCATATATTTGACAGTTAGATGAAAAATGGTTCAGTTCATTATCAACTGGATTTAAAGCAAAGATGATGATAATAATAATTTCAAAAAACCAGTAAAATAAGACGGTCAAACACTGATCCATGAAGACACGTTATAGGATATGATTTGATATCTTTATTTACGGTGCTTCTGCTTCAGCTTTTTCTCACCCTTGTTCACACTGGTACATTCTCACACTGCTGGGCTTCAGTTGTGAGTTGTTTGACGTTGATATGTTGCTGCTTCTTCTCTGTGGTCCTGTGTTTGTTGTCCTCTTGTTGAAAACAAAGACTCCGTGTGGAAGTATTTGTATGAATTGAGGTGCTGGTGTGGTTGTGTGTCTGTGTGTGCAGATGTTTTCCCTCGTGTTGTCGGCTCCTCGTCTTCTAAGCCTTTTCTGCTCCACTGCCAATAGATGTGCATGTGTTAAAGACGGCTTCTCTGTGTTGTGGCGATGCTGCCGCTCTCCCGGGGCAAAGGTTCACCCCCTCACTTGCTCTCTCTCTCTCTCTCTCTGTGTGCTGAGGTCATTTGCAGAGGTAATCCTCACATGGCTGGATACTCGCACTTAGAGCTGCGAGCAGGAAGACGGGGCTGCGGCGGTCGAGAGAGGTGGGATTAGACCTGTGGTGCATCTTAATGAGCTAATCTCACCGGGGACGGTGTACGATATGACGTTATTATCGCACATCGCCAGCACTCGCAATACTTTTATTCTGCTGGAATTTCATTATTAGGATCTACCGATAACATCTGTTAACTCACTTTAAACTACTCACTTGATGAGTTGTATTTAACATTGTAAGAGTTTAAACCTAAACATCTTCCCCTGGTCACATGATTGGACAGCTAGCAGAAGCGAACCATAATCTCCAGCGTTAGTTTTCCTAATCTCTGCCTACGTTTTTATTAAGTCTCTGGGAAAAGAAACTTTAAAGCCAGTCCAGTGGTGACTTCACTGCTGGTTCTGTCAGTACTTCAGAGCGGGGTCAAGACGAGCAAACAAAAACATAAAACAACGTGAGCGGAGTCACGCTCGCCGCGCCAATACCGCGAGGATTATGGCGTTCTGAAGAGCAGCTCTCGTCCAGAATAAAAACAACAACTTGGACATGAAAAGCCCAGAGGAGAGCGATATCCTGTGTCCCCGCCGCTCCTTTGGAAATCCAATATAAAAATCACCTGACAATTTTCCCAGCAGCTTTGTCGGCCAACGCATCAATTTTATGCCTCACTTTCAAAAGAAAGTCTTCGATTGCTGCTTTTCGGTGTTTATTTATTTACTTATTGAGTGTATTTTCAAGTTGAAGTGACCGCTGTACTGAGAACGAGTCTGAGACGCAGACGCTGCGTTCATGGAAATCTACGTCAGTTTAAGTCGACGGTATCTTAACAACACGTTCCCGTCTTTATCTCACTGTTACACAGTGGAAACCGTTCAGTGATTTTAGCTCCCGGTGGTCTACTGCTGCCTCGTGTGGTCACTTTATGTCACTTAAATAAATATAAATTAAGATTTTGAAGTGAAGTGACAAACTAAGACATGTGAACTTGGTGATTGCGGCAGAAGTGGATCAACAATGACTGTGATGTTAAAATATCACTGATTTTCTCTGTGGACTTTGGTGTGGGAGAGTGAGACTTTAGTTTAGAGCTGAAACGATTAAGCGACGAATCGATTACTAAATTAATCAACAACTATTTCGATAATCGAATAATCGGTTCGAAGCTTTTTCATGATTAAAACAAGATTGCTGATTGTTTAAGTTTCTTAAATGTGAATATTTTCTTCATTTCTTTGTTTTGGAGAACAAAGAAATCATTAAAAGTTAATCTTTTTGGTTTGTGGACAAAACAAGACGTTTGAGAACATCATCATTTCCAGGTTTGACGAAAACCGATCAACATTTTTGAAGGTTTTCTATGATTTTATGGACCAAACGATTAATGGAGAGAATAATCGACAGGTGAATCGATGATGAAAATAAGCGTTAGTTGCAGCTCTACTTCAGTTTACTGCTGCTTGTGTAAAACTTGTGTTAAGGAGCTAAGGTTGTTTTTTTTCTCCTCGTGTCACCGCTGGCGGCCATTTTGTTGAGCGGCTGAAGTTTAAATTTCTCAACAACAGTTGAAAAATAGAATCAGAACAAAAACAAGACTCTGTGTCGTCTTCACTGAGTTCAATCCGTCCATCAGTGCGCCAGAGAAGTTTTTCAATCGCGTTTGAGCGTCCCATTACTTTACAGTGTGAGGAAGAGGCCCGCGGTGAAGGTGGGGATGTGTGTCCAAATGAATCTGTCAATAGATCCTGATGAAGACTTCATCACAGGCGATCACCCTGTAAGTGCCGCCGCCGCATTCTCAAAGACCACAGATTGGAAAACTCAATTGTGTTGTATTGATCCGGCTGGACACGGTGAACGCGGGGGCCCGGCGGAGCGGTGTGCAGCCGCGTGCCGGTGGCCACGACCAATCTTCTTAAATCAGGTCTAAATACAGACTCCGTCCTGCAGCTCAATCTGCGGGGCTTGTGGAGTGGAGTGAAATAAATAAACCGCGGCTGTGGCCGCAGTCAGGCAATCATCCCATAACCAGGCTGACCTCTGGCTGACATTCACCAGAAGAAAAAAAAATGCTGGGTTAAAGCTGCCATCGGAGGGCGGAGCCTAGTCGGTAACATGTTCTTATGTCGTATAATGAACGTAATCTACGTGACTGACGTGCTTTTTTGTATTTTGTGTCTTTTCCCCACAGAGCTGTCGGACATCGAACCCAACATTTTCCTGAGACCCTTCCTGGAAGTGGTACGCTCCGAGGACACAACTGGACCAATCACGGGCCTCGCCCTCACCTCAGTCAACAAGTTCCTGTCCTACGGCCTCATCGGTAAGATGATTAATCCACGCACAGGGTTCTAAGAGAAGCGAAGCAGTAACGTTCTAACGTCTGTCACACACGGGACAACCTGCCAAACAACGCACTGAAAACCATTTCCTTTGTCTGTGGCGTCGCAAAGGGGATCTTTA